>NC_143567.1:38890000-39072500 GCF_054136105.1 Typopeltis vanoorti | reverse complement strand
GTACATACTTGATTGTGTGTGTGTGTGTGTATATACACACGTACATACTTGATTGTGTGTGTGTGTGTGTGTATATACACACACACACACACACACGTACATACTTGATTGTGTGTGTGTGTGTGTGTATATACACACGTACATACTTGATTGTGTGTGTGTGTGTGTATATACACACACACACACACACACACGTACATACTTGATTGTGTGTGTGTGTGTGTGTATATACACACGTACATACTTGATTGTGTGTGTGTGTGTGTATATACACACGTACATACTTGATTGTGTGTGTGTGTATATACACACGTACATACTTGATTGTGTGTGTGTGTGTGTATATACACACGTACATACTTGATTGTGTGTGTGTGTATATACACACGTACATACTTGATTGTGTGTGTGTGTATATACACACGTACATACTTGATTGTGTGTGTGTGTATATACACACGTACATACTTGATTGTGTGTGTGTGTATATACACACGTACATACTTGATTGTGTGTGTGTGTATATACACACGTACATACTTGATTGTGTGTGTGTGTATATACACACGTACATACTTGATTGTGTGTGTGTGTATATACACACGTACATACTTGATTGTGTGTGTGTGTATATACACACGTACATACTTGATTGTGTGTGTATATATACATACTTGATTGTGTGTGGTGTGTGCATGCATACTTGATTGTGTGTGTGTATATGTATATTATTATTATTATTTTGGGCTACTCCAGGGAGTCTTTAGACTCATCGAGGGAGGCCACCAAGAAACGATGGATACTGTGGGAATCGACATTCTCACAGTATCCATCATACCTTGCCTTGAACTCGCTCACTGTCATAGCACCGACAACAGACTCTGGCAGCTTATTCCACTTGTTTACCACTCTAAAAGTAAAGAACCCATCTCTAACACCCCTGCTAACCACACTCTTGCCCAGCTTCCATAGGCGTCCCCTAGTTCTCCCGCCATCAGTCCTGATCTCAAAAATATCCTCTGAATTAATCCTATAGAATCCTTTTAGCAATTTGATTGTCTCAATCATATCTCCCCTTTTCCACCTATCAACTAGTTTCTGCAACTCACAAATCTTCAACCTGTTCTCATATGGTTCATTCCATAGACCTGCTATCATCTTAGTCGCTCGCCTCTGGATCCTCTCCACCTCCTCCCCATCAAGAAGGAACCGAGGTGACTAAATCTGAGCACAGTAGTCGAGATGAGGTCTTATCAGGGCTTGGTACATAGGTACAATAACTTGCTTGTCTCTGCTCGTCAAGGTATTTTTCAACAACCAAGTGAGTTGATGAGCTGATTTAGCTACTTTTGCAATGTGCCCCCTAAACTTCATCTCCCTATCCACCAACACTCCCAAGTCCCTGGCCTCATCAATCTCCTGGAGTACAGTTCCACCAATGTGGTATACTGCTGCTAATCTTTTCACTCCAAAATGCATAACCTTACATTTTGTCACATTAAATTGACATCCATTCTCCTTAGCCCAGAACTTCAATCTATCTAAGTCATCCTGCAAGATTTTGACATCTTCTGCATTCACTATCGCCCTACCCAACTTTGCATCATCAGCGAACAAATGAACTGTTCCACTTAGATCCTTCCCTATATCGTTAATGAACAGATTAAACAGCAGTGGTCCAAGAACAGAACCCTGCAGCACACCACTAGTCACAGGCCGTCTTTTGGACTTTACTCCTGAATAAACTGCTCTTTGATATCTCTCCATCAACCACCCACCTATCCATCTCACCAACCCTATATCCATTCCCATATGTTGTAGTTTACGGATTAGAATTCCATGTGGTATCCTATCAAACGCTTTTGCCAGTTCCAGCAGTATCACTGTAAACCCATTTCCCTTATCCAGTTCTGCTGTCACCTTGTTATAAAACTTGAACAAGTTACTGAGGCATGATCTACCCTTCACAAAGCCATGCTGTCCCCTGTACAGTATCTCATTTTCATCAATCCATTTCTGTATTTTTCCCCTTGACTACTTTCTCCAAGACGTTGACGACTCCTGATATGCTGATCAGTCGGTAAATTTCCACCATAGTCTTGGATCCTCCTTTATGCAGTGAAACTATTTTCCCCTCTTTCCATGCCTTCCGGACTAAAACAGACCCGAGACTCAGATTAAACAACATGGTCAAGGGCACTGATAATTCCTTAGCCGCTTCACGCAATACCCATGCCGGTATACCATCCAATCCCACAGATGTATTCACATTAAGGTTCTGTAATAGACTATTCACCTCCACTTCATTCATCAGAATTCCCATATAAACTAATGGTTCCTTCATTTTTTCAATGTCACCTGGATGATATACTTTTGCAAAGTGCGTGCTCAGTAACTCCAATATATCGACTGGTTCAGTGACCTCCTTAGCATCGTCATTCCTTAAAATCATTTTGCCATGTACAATTTTTTTCTTGCTTGCAGCATATTGAAAGAACTGTTTGGGATTCTCCTTTGCTTGCATAGCTAGTTTCCTTTCATAATCGGCTTTTGCTGTTTTTACCACACTCGTTACCCTTCTGGCCTGCACTTTATACCGTTTGTGTGCCTGCAGGTCACCCCTTTCTTTAAATTCCCTCTCCAGTTGTTTCTTTTTTTGCAGCTCAAGCTTAATGGTGTTATTCATCCATTTAACCCCTACTTGTTTTACTATTCGCACCCTAGGTATACAATCAGCCATTTTCCATGCTCTATCGACGTCCAGCCCTTGCAGTTGTACATGCCATGGCATTGATCCAAGCAATCTCCTAAGCTTGTCAAACTTGCCAGCACGGTAATTCCACATATACCCTGTCTTAATCAAAAATTCCACACATTTAGCCACCTCCCAGGTCAAGACCTTATGATCACTCTCACCAATAGGTGGCAACATGGTCATATTCATTACAGTCAAATTGTGAGATGCTATTACCAGGTCAAGCACTCTCACACCCCTAGTATTTTCAATTACATGCTGTCTCAGATAGTTATCCCTTAATAATTGAATAAAATCCATTTCCTTCCTCACATGTGTCCTCTCCTGCTTCCAATCAATGTTACCATAGTTGAAATCCCCCATAATAATTACCCTCCTTCCACTCATTTCATCAATTTGTTTATGCATACTATCTCCACCGTCTATTCCATCACCTGGTCTATAGCACCACCCAACTGTTTATTTTATTCTGCCAGTCTCAATCTCACACCAGATAGCCTCAAATGAGCTTCTTTCACTATCCTGCAATACAACTTCAATTCTTCTTGGCTGCAGTTCATCAGCTATCATCAATAACACCCCTCTACCCATTTTATTCTCTCTGTCCCTCCTAAACAGACTATAACCTACACATTCTATCCCACTAACTATATCATCTTCTGTCAGCCATGTTTCACTAATGCCAATAACCTGTGGCCAGGAAGAGCCACATCAAGGCCAAAAATTCTTCCTTCTTGTTCCTAATACTCCTGGCATTAGTATACATAAAATGCAGTGATCCCTTTGTCCCACCCCTATCTTGATGCTTTATTCTAAATGTCCCATTCTCATTTTTTGTCCTTAGTGCTGGCTCGGGTACATTATATACATTTTTACACTCGGCTGTCTCACCGAAGTTTGCATATCCACTCCCCCCCCCTTCTTGGTAGTTCTAGTTTCCCTGGTTCTGCACATCCATTTTCACTTCATTCAGCAACACTTTTTCCAGTCTCCGCACACCAAGTCCATTCAAATGCAGGCCATCCATCTTGTATAAGTCCTTTTGCCCATCAAACTCGTTCCACACGTCCACGAATTCCACACCACACCGTCTGCATAACCTGCGCATAATATCATTTGCGATTATGGCCCTCCTTCTAAACTCCATTCTGTCATACCACGGCAACAGACTCACCATTTTAACTCTGTCACTCTTTTCTTTCGCTACCTTTAACAATACTTTCAAGTCCTCTCTCATAAAAAATTTATCACCTTTCAATTCATTCGTACCCGCCACAATTATTAATTCTTTCACCATCTGTTTTTGCACTCTAATACTCTCACTTACATCCTTAAATTTCGCACCCGGTAAGTACGATTTAGTTACACTCCCATCTATCTCTCCTCTTAATAATGAGTCACCGTACAACACCCCTTCATTTCAGAAACTCTCCTACTCTTACGCTGTTTATTTATGTTAGCCGAATCACTCTGGAAAGAGTTTTGCAGGTGCTCTAATTGCCGCTGCGCATTTTGTATCACTGCATGCAACCTAGCGATCTCACTTCCTACAAATAATTCCTAATTTTTTTTATCATTCAAACCATTTTCTCTCTCTGTATAGTTGCTTTCACTCTTTCTTTGATCACCGCTCTCATTGCCATCTTGTACATTGCAATTCCCTATCAAGCCACTATTTTCACTCACATTCTGGCTTTCTTCAACCATAACTGTCTCACAACGTGACACATACTTCAACTCCTTACACTTTCTGCACATTCTCCCACCACTATCACTTTCAATCCAAACTCCAGCCTCATTCAGGAATGCATACATCCCACACACATCACATAGGATAAACTCTCTCACATTATAGTTTTTGAACAATGCCGTCGTATTTTGGGATGCCATTATCTTACATCGCATTGGCGCCATATTCAAATCTATGAAACGTATCGTTAAATACTAAATTAAATCACGGAATTCACACCAAAATCACACAGACACAAGTTACCAAAATTAGACAATATTACGTTATGATTTTAACCCATATTCCAATTTTCACTCAAAATTATGCTTAGCTTTCGGGATCTCTCTGAAAACACAACCAACCATCTAGCCCTCTAGCGGGCTACGATATATATTTTGGTCACTCTCCTCTGTACTCTCCACTATTTCCTCATCCCCCAAGAAACCCAAGTGAGCAGACCTGATCACAGTAATCTAGATGGGGTTGTGTCAAGACTTTATAAAGAAGAATGATAACTCCCTTATCTGTGCTTGTTAGAGTATTCTTCAATAACCAAGTAATCCTGTGAGCCACCTTGGCTACTTTGGCAATATGCCCTCTAAACTTCAATTCTCTATCTACTACTATTCCCCCCTCCCCTGCAGTTCCCTGCTTCATCAGATTTCTCCATTAATATAGTATACAGCTTGTAATCTGTTTCTCCCAACATGCATATAACTGCCTTTCTCCACATGAAACTGATGCCCATTTTCATTTGCCCATCTCTGTCTCGGATCTCCTTATGTCTGAGGACTCGTGACCTTCCTGATGATGCTTTGCCATTTCTTTTTCCCCTGTGCTTTTCTTATTGCTTGTTCTAGTTTAAGTCTAGTGATTCTTGATATTTGGATAATCCACCTGTTGGGGGGGTTTCCTCACACGGTTTGCCCTGGATGATTTTTTCCAGGCAGTTGCCTTCCCTTCTGCATATGTGTCCATAATATTGCAGTATTCTCTTTTCAATTATGTTTATTAGTCTTCTAGGATACTTTTTTATTTGCTTTTTTGTCCAAGACACTCTTAACAATCTTCTCCAGCACCAGAGCTCAAATGCCTCAATTCTTCTTCTGTCATTGTCCAAGACTCAGAAGCATAAAGAAAGATCGAAAAAACTAAGGTTTCTACAAGCTTAATTTTCGTCTTTTTGGAGATGTGCCTGTCTTTCCAGATCTTGGTTAAATCAGTCATTGCTTTCTTAGCTAGTACTATTCTTCTTCTTATCTCTTTTTTTACATCCATCTTTTTTTGTTATTATCACTCCAAGGTAGTTGAAATGGTAGACAATTTCAATTCCTTCTATATCTATCACTTCTGCGTTGTTTAAAATCATTATTTTGGTTTTATCTTGATTTATTCATAAACTGTGGCTTAAGCTTTCCCATTCTAGTTGATTTAGGATGGATTTTAATTCCTGTTCACTTGTTGCTATTATCACTGTGTCATCTGCATATTGTAAGTTAGTGATTGTTCGACCACCTAATTTAATGCCTCCATTCCACTTTTCTAGAGATCTTTTCATTATAGTTTCGCTGTAAAGGTTGAATAGTAATGGTGAGAGTATGCATCCTTGTCTTGATCCTTTTTCAAATTGGAATGCAGGGAACAATGAGTTTTCAATTCTTACTGTTGCTTGATTTCCTTGATATAAGTTCTTTATGAGGATTATTAGATGGTTTGGTATTCCTGATTCTTGCATGATATCCTACCTCAAAGGCTTAAGTTGAATTCCCTTGCTTTTTCGATTATTTGTCTGATGTTAGATATATGATCTCTAGTCCCTCGACCTTTTCTGAATCCTGCTTGTTCTTCTACTATCTGATGGTCTATAAAACTTTGTAATCTCTCCTTAATAATGTGTAGTAAAATCTTGCTGGTATGTGAGATAAGGGCAATGGTGCAGTAGTTTTCACAGTTGTTGTGATTGCCTTTTTTGTAGATTGGGATAATGGTGGAATTAGTCATTAAACCATCTTCTAGAATTTGTTGCATAAATCATGTATCTAGTTGACTGCATTCTCTCCAAGATTTTTCAGCATTTCAGCTGGTATTGAATCAGGACCTGGGGCTTTTTTTCCCTTAATTTTTTGATTGCTTGTTCTACTTCACTTTTGAGGATCTCTGGTTCCACTTCCATGTCTTCCATAGTTCCTTCTTGTTGTTGTTGAATAGCTGGGTCCTTGTAAAGCCTGGCACAATACTCTTTCCATCTTCTGGCTATGTCATTAGTGTCATTTAAGATCTTGCCGTTTTCCTCTGCAATTATGTTAAGTTTTGGTTTGAATTTTTTGGTTATATCCTTAACCTTCTTGAATAAATCTGTTGTTTCATTAGAGTTGGAGTATCTTTCTGTTTCTTTCCAGATGTTTTGGTAATAGCGGCTATTATAGCCTGTTTTTGTTTAGGAGTGTCCCTTATTTTAAATACATTGGCTATTATTACTCAAAAAAGGGTGTATATATATATATATTTTAGGGCATTATGGGTGAGTATAGAAGGCAATTGTAGCAGAATAAAAGAGGTGGAAAAATTTTTGATAGTAGGATGTCTTCCAATTTCATGATCCTGTTGAAGGTTGTTTATAATGAGGGGAGAGGATATTTTTGATGTGTGAAAAATAAATTTGGAAACCCGGGTTTTGTATTAATAATATATATATATTATTAATATATATTAATATAAATAATATATAAATATATATTATTAATATACATTAATATAAATAATATATAAATATATATTATTAATATACATTAATATAAATAATATATAAATATATATTATTAATATACATTAATATAAATAATATATAAATATATATTATTAATATACATTAATATAAATAATATATAAATATATATATATATACATATATTATTAATACAAAACACAGGTTTCCAAATTTATTTTTCCCTGCATCAAAAACATCCCCCCCCCATGCTCCTCTCCCCTCGTTTTAAACAACCTTCAGCAGGATCATGAAATTGGAAGACATCTTAGTATCAAAACAAGGTATATGCAAAATTTTTCCACCTCTTTTATTCTGCTATAATTGCCTTCTATACTCATCCATAATGCCCTAAAATATATATATATATACCCTTTTTTGAGTAATGATAGCCAATGTATTTAAAATAAGGGATACTGCTAAACAAAAACAGGTTATAATAGCCGTAATTATAATAATAGTGTTTAAGAGGAGTAGCATGGGAATTTTTCCAGAAACTATACCTAATTTCTTAATAGCTTTATTCAGGTTCGGATAATTTGGGTTTTGCCAATCTGTTGTTTTAATTTGTTTCCCTTTTTCAATTAGTTCTAGAGTTTCTTTTGTAATCCATGGACTACCATTCTTCTTTTTTATTGGAATGTTTTTGGCTGCAGATTTTGCAATGGTTTGTTTTAGGTGTGTCCCGTATGATTCAATGCTTTGTTCCTGAGGTGTGCTTTTTTTTTTGTTTCTTGAGCTCTGATTCAATGTCCATTGTAAATTTGTTGTCTGTTTGTGAAAAGTCATATCTTTTGTTGCTGTTATTCTTGTTTGCTTTCAGATGGATCTTTAAATTAGAGATTAATAATTGATGGTCTGATCCACAGTCTGCACCTGGCAGTGTTTTGGTGTTATTGATTAGTGTCCTCCATCTTCTGTCAATTAAAATGTAGTCAATTTGATTCTTACATAGATTCCCAGGTGCTACCCATGTGTATAGTCTCCTTTTGTGCTGTTTGTACATAGTGTTAGTGATTGCTAATTCCCTTTCAATGCAGAACTCCAATAGTTTTTCTCCTCGTTCATTTCTAATTCCCAGTCCGTATTTTCCAATGATTCCATTTAAGTGATCATCATGTGCATTGAATCCCACCTTAGCATTGAAGTCTCCTAGAACTATTGGCATTCTAGGAGACTTCATCCTTTCTTGGTATTGATTCCATAGTTTCATTTAGGTCTTTGTAGAATTCCTCACTTACTTCATCTTCTGCATTTGATGTGGGTGCATAAATGTATCAGCGTTGTTGGAATTGGACTGGTGTTTAATCTTACTGTTATGATTCTGTCACTGACTGGGTTGTATCCTTTTACTGCTTTACTTATGTTTTTATTAACAATCATTTGCCCATACGGACAGCCTATTTAAATCATCCTGTAAGCTCCCCACATTGCCTTGATTAACTATTACGATCATTAGCAAACTAAATATTTCTCTTCAAATTATTTCCAACATCATTTATGTACAAATTAAACAGTAGTGGTTCAATCATAGAGCCTTGCAGCACACCACTAGTCACCTGCTTTCTCCTGGATTCTGCTGCACTACTTTTTGGTATCTATCCAGCCACCCTTGTATTCATATCGCCAGTTTCACAACCATCCTCATTTGTTCTAATTTGCATAATGAAGTTCCACGTGGTATTCTGTCAAACATCTTTGCAAAATCCAGCAGTATCGTGTAGCCATTCCCTTTATCCAACTCAACTGTCACTCTTTTAAAAAAAAGTTGATTACCAATGCATGATCGACCCTTCTCAAAGCCATGCTGCCTGTCATAGAGTATCATATTCTTATTCACACACTCCTGAATTCTCTTTTTTGACTAACTTTTCCATTACTTTTAAACACCATTCATGAAATATTAGTCTATAATTGCTACTGCAGTCTTAGTTATGCAACTGAATTATTTTATCCTCTTTCTACTCCCTTGGGACTTTGCCAGAGCTAAGACTTAAAATTATGACCTATGAAATGCAAACTGATATCCCATCTAATTCCATGGTCATATTTAGATTGAAATTCTGTAATATCCTGAGTACCCTCCAGTTCATCTTCAGTTGTTCTCGCATCAGTTCCTTGCTATATCCATCACAGCAGTAACCTCATTTAGATGACCTTTGTGAAGTGGTCACTCAGTAACTCAACTATTTTGTCTGCTTCTGTCAACTCATTACCGTCAGCACTTGTTATTCTTCCATAGTCATTCTTCCTCTTACTTGTCACATAATGAAAGAACTCTTTGGGATTTTCTTTGGCTTGCTCAGCTAATTTCTTTTCATAATCTAATTTTGTCTTTCTTACAATGCTTTTTGCTTTTTTTTTTTTTTTTTTTTGCCTGATCATCATAATGTTTGAGCTTGCTAGTCAACTTTATCCTTATGTACTCTCGATAACATTTTTTTTTTTTTTTGTAGTGCTTGCTTAATAATACTACTTGTCCATCTAACGCTGACCTGATTAATCCTTCTTCTCTCGGGTATACAGTCTAATATTGCTTCTTCCAGATACCCCTTGACTATCTCTTATGCACTGATAACATCCTTCCCTTGTGGGTTTTTATGTCATGGCACTGCATCAAGCTTCCTCCTAAGTTTCTCATAATCACCTGCCTTGAAGTTCCACATATACCCCTTCTTGACCAAAAATTCATGTTTTGCAATCTCTCAAAACAAGGCCAAATAATTACTCTTTCTCTAATCAGAGACAGTGTGGCCAAATTAATTATGGATAGCTTTTCTGATCCTGTGACCAAATCCAGCATACTCATACTCTGAGTCCCCTTTATCACATACTGCTTTAAGTAATTATCTGTCAGTAAACATATAAATTCCTTTCCTTCTACCATGTGATCTTTCTTTCCCATGTCTCCATTGTTGAAGTTCTCCATATATATTATTTGACCTGCACTCGTACTAATTTGCTGATGCATGTATTCCACATCATTCCTGGACCCCCCCCCTCCTGCCCCGCTTATAGCAGCAAACCAACTATATATTTTGTCCTATTGGCCTCAATCTCACACCAGGCTGTCATCTGCCTACTCCTACTCTTTTTGGCTGTGATTCATCTGCTATCATCAGCAGTATCCCCTTCTTGCATCCTTTCTTCTCTAAAGAAGATTTCCATACCTTTCCTTAAAGGGACTTCTGAACAAATAGTAAGGATTCCCTGCAGATACAATCTGTACACTACTTTCAAACCAGCACAAAAATAATCTTCTTTCCCACCATCTGCTAAAGATAAATTGCCTCCACTATCCTTACCTGGTATCCTCTTCATTCTCCAAATACTCTGAATCTCTTTTTTGAACAGTTGCTTACCAGATATACCATAGCGGGCCCCCCCCCTTCCTCTCGACAACTCAGACCACAATCTTGTACAGGTCTGAGTTGTCGAGAGGAAGGGGGGGGGGTGCATGGTAGCAATCTCATATCCATCCTATTCCTAAAAAAAACGTAACAGAACTTTGCCATCAGACTACCAACCAATTACCACTACCTCTGTCCTCTCCAGAATAATGGAGAAAGTCATCAATACCCACCTCTTCCTCTACTTAGAGGCCCACCAATTAATCAATGACCACCAGTACAGATTCTGCCATTCAAGATCCATAATTGACCTTGTAGCCTACATCACATACCATGGAATGGTTCAGAGAAACTTATTGTTGCCTTGAGATTTCCAAAGCTTTCCCCTGTGTGTGTGTGGCACCAAGACCTACTAAACAAACTGCCATTCTTTGGTATTCCTGCCACCCTCCATAATTGGGTAGCCAGCTTTCTCTCTGGTAATTCTCTGTGAATCATGCTAGATGGCTCCCTCTCTTCAAGCCTCACCCCCCAGTCCTGGAGTGCCTCAAGGCTCTTGCCTCTCCTACTGTCTTTCTCCTGACATCCCAGGCTACAAGATCATTTACAACTAGTTCCTTAAACATTGAACTACATACTTTCCTCTAATGGGACAAGGACAACCTTGTCTTATTTAATGCCACCAAAACAGTTTTGCCTTTTCTTTGCAAAAGCGTTTTCGGCTCACCTGTCCTTATACTCCGTAATACACAAATCACTATCATCTCATCTATAATCCACACACTGTGTGAATTATAGATGAGGGCTAAGATTATAGGTCTCTCGACATGTATATGGAATCAGTATAAAAAAAAAATCTGTCAAGTACCCTGTTCATATTGACTTTGCTATTTTGGGTCTGCTGGCAATTCTAAAATCAGAATCAAAGAATACCAAGATTACATAAGATTTTGGGAATTAGATGATTCGGGCCTTGCTTCTCGTGCCATTGACATTAGACATAGAGTTTATTGGAATCAAAGATGTTATACTTTAGTAGATTTAAATTCAATTGTCTATTCCTTGAAACATGTGAAACATTGCATCATCATCCTAATCTTAATCAAACATACTGCATGCCTATCTCCTAGTTTTGGGAGCTAATTGCTATGAATTGTTTGTAATTTTTTTAAATGATTGATTTTTATTTATTATGTTTTATATTTATTTATTAATTATTATTGTTATTATTATTATTATTTTTGAATTATACTACCATACCTCAGGTGTGACTGAGACACTTGAAAGTATGACTTATGCTATTTGACTCATTCTTGTGTTAATATTTTGAATGTTGTAACCAATTATTTGACTCTTTCCCTGAATGATGCTTGTGTTATTACAGTGAACAAAATATATAGAAATTGTAAATAAATTCTAATTTCCTTTGAATGTATTAAACTGTTTTTATAAAAGTGTTATTATTACATGATACCTCCAAGGACTCATCGAGGGAAGGCATTCTACTCTACAACTCTGTCTCCATTTAATCCAACAACTATACAGAACTGCTACTACCATCATCATCTACAGTTCTTATATGTTAGATCTAGTGAGAAAATTTATCCATAACTAAGATCACTACTTTGTCTCTGATTGGTAAGAGTGACTGTGTCTTGACTTGGGAGGTGTATGAAAAGCTCAGGCGGCAGCTTGGAATAGTGTCCTGCCATGAGAAACTGCAAAGGGAAGTAGTATTAGACTGCATACTCGGAGTTGGGAGGATATCAGGTAGTGATTAAATGGATGAGTAGCATTGTTAAGTAGAAGCTGCAAAAAAGGAAGGGGGGGGGTAGAGAGGATATATCAGAAGAAAGGTGATTAGTAGGCTCATGAGCAGTTCAAAGCATAAGCAAAAATAATGAGAAGCATATTGAGAAGGGCAAAATTAGATTGAGAAGAAATTATCCAAGCAGGTCAAAGGAAATCCCAGAGTTCTTTCACTGTGTGGTAAGTAAAAGGAAGAATGATTATGGAAGTATAGCTTTAATGAATACCGATGGCAGAGAGGTGACACAAACAAATGTTTGTGTCACCCACATTGAGGTGAGCCTAAGGTAAGAGAAAAACTGTTGACAGAATCAGAATGGATGAAAAGGAATATGGTACTCTATTATATAGAGTATCATACACTTTATTGTATATCTATAATAAAGTGACTATTGAGTTGGATAAGGGAAATTGTCTGCAGCATGATATATGTATTGCTAGACTTTGCAGGGGCATTTGATAGGTTACTGCAGAACCTTATTACATATGTTGGGGCAGATGGGGATTTACATAAAGCTGATGACGTTAATAAGAGAGTGGCTGATGAATGGACATCAGAGTATATGGTGAAAATGCATTAAAGAAAAGGCAGATGACCAATGATGTGACACAAGGCTCCGTACATGTGCTGCCTCTGTTCAGTTTGTACATTAATGAGGTTAAGAATGATTTGAGTGGGAATATCCAGTTTGATATTCTCACTCAATGTTAAACTGTAGAGGGCTGGTTAATAAAAAATGATGCCTACATCCTACATGATGATTTGAATAGAGGGTTAAATTAATAAAAATAACTTAAGTGAACATTATGCCATTTATTGGCATAAAATTTTCGTACATGTTTCGTAGCCATTCTTGGTATGAAATGACTGGAACAGAATAATGAGCATGTATCACAGAAATATTTCATATTGTGATGCTCGTGTAATGCAGCAAAGGTCAATTATTTCTAAAATCTAAATTAAAAAAAAAAATTAAAATTGTGAAAGACGAGCCGAGTTAGAGAACTGTTTACTCCTGAACTCCAGAAATAATTAACTATTGTTACTAAAGCATTGGTGGTGCCTTGTTTTCATAACATGGGTGAGGAATTTATGCCAATACATAGTTAATCCACATAACATGTATAATTTATTTAGTTAATAAATTTAATTAGTATATATAAGAGGGACCGGAAAGTAATCAATTATTTTTAATAGGTCATTTTTAGCCGATTGTTTTTTCTTAAATAACACATAAATTATTAAATTTGATTTTTATTTAAATATTAGCATTACTTTTCTATTTAAAAAAAACTGTTTTTTTTTTTATTTTAGATTATTTTTTTTAATATGGTAGACTTTAAAGTTGAAGAGCACCGTTTACGTCATTGTATGCTGTTTTTGTTTCACCAAGGAAAGAATGCTACCGAAGCTACCAAAATCTGCTCAACTTATGGAGACATATTAAAGGTTAACAAATGTCAGCGATGGTTTAGGAGATTTGCAGAAAAAAATTTTGATCTCTCTCTGATTGTCCTCGATCTGGAAGACCTCTTACTCTAGATGACGATGCTCTTAAGACTCTCATTGAATCATATCCAAAACAAACCATACAAAAATTAGCAGAGAAACTTAATTCATTATGGTCAACTGTCCAAGAGCACTTACATAAGAGTGGTAAGGTTCTTAAACAGGGTGTATGGGTACCGTATGAACTGTCAGAAAACAAAGCACAGAGATGGGTGATTTACAATTCATTGTTGACCAGACAACAAAAAATGACCCATTTTGGAATGAGTCGTAACTGGTGACGAAAAATGGGTGCTGTATAAGAATAATAAATGCAAAAAAAAGTGGCTTTCTTCGTCCACAAAAGGTTCTATTGTGCATTTCATGGGATATTCATGGAATTATTTATTATGAACTCGTGGAACAAGGTAAGACTATCACAGCAGCCATCTACTGTGAACAATTAGAGCGACTACATCAAGCATTGTTAATCAAACGTCCTGCACTTGTCAATTGAAAAGGGGTAATTTTGCAGCAAGATAATGCAAAACCACATTCTGCAAGAATGACTCAAGAAAAATTAGGCAGTTAGGATGGGAACTTCTACCACATCTGCCATATTTGCCGGATATTGCCCCTAGTGACTATCACTTATTGAGGTCCTTAGAACACAGCATAAGAAATAAACCTTCCATTCACAAGATGATGTCCAAAGGAGTTTGATATCATTTTTTGCCTCCAAAGAAAAAACGTTTTTCAAAAAAGAATTCTAAACTTAGTAGAACGTTGGAATAAGGTTATAATTAACGATGGCAATTATAGAATTGAATAATGTTACTTTGTTCTTTAATAAAATTTATATTAAAAATGTAGTTCAGAAAATTGATTACTTTCGGGTCCCCCTTATATTATCTATACAAGTGTGTTTATTCTTAAACATCAACATGTGTGATTATCAGCGTCTAAGCATCTGTACCAGATTAGCACATTTTATGCTTGTTATGAGATTGATGCTGATGTTAGCATTCATGCATGATAAAAAACAAGTTCGGATTAAAATGTAATTCTCTGAGGTAACAATAATAAAAATGGATTATTGAGTTTGGATTTGGGGTTATGATTACTGAGTTTGTACTTGTAATTAATGTCAGATCATCTCATGAGTAATACTTTTTAATTCTCAATTTTAAAAGTAAGCATACACTAATATGAAGTTTTAATCTGCTATATGTTTTCTTTTATTCCTTAATGTTACCTTCCTGCAGCATTTCAGTTCCACATTCATAAAATTTCTTTGGCTTTGAAGCAAAGAATGTCAGCAAATCTTTTTCACTGACTTAATATTTAAGTTTGTTTTCCATTTAGATAATATCATAGAATCTGAATAGGCGATAATTTGATTGTGTGAGATCTGAGGAATATAGTAGTTGTGGAACTTTTACAACTAAGCTCTGATTGCATGTGATCAGAGTGATATGAGAATGTGTATCATGCATTAAAAAATAATAATAAATAAATAAAATCCTTTGTGGGACTGGTTGAAATATGACATTTTTCTTATAATGTTAGTTATTAGCAGTAAACTCTGGGCTGCACAATCATCTTCACCATCTTCACAGGGCAAAAGACTGGCTTCTAACTAGGATATGGTAGATTATTACACAGTGCTTAACACTGATAAAGTACCCACTTCTTGTTCCCAATAAGAACCAATTCAAAAACAATGCTTGAAGTACCCAAGAATGTAGTGAAATTCAAATGCTTACCTATTCATGACTTATTTTAATGGTATTAGAACACCAAACTAGCTAAATTATAAAAAAGATGTTTATTAACTGGCTTATATTTTGCTGGATTTCAAGCCAGCATTTTCAAAGCACATTAACATGTAATGTGCTTTGAAACAATTCAAATTGTAATCTACAAAAGATCTGAAGTCCTAATTTATGACCCTCTAATGTTGTAAAAGAAGAAGTATTATAGCTATGTAAAGTTGATCTTTATATAACACTATTCCAAATTTTTGGCAAATTAATGCGACCATGTTATTCAGGTTAGAAGAATGCTTCTTAGCCATGGTTGACTCTAAAAATAATCTTTCTGATTTGTAACAACTTCTATAAAGTACATTAATTTTCTTCCATCTAATCCTGTGTGAAGGGGTGTCCAAAGCATGGTTCAGTCTGCCAGTCCAGACTGAACTGGCATGGGAAATGGACTAAATATAGACATGCTATGGGATAGATGACACTTGAGAGATGATATAAGACAAACATTACTTTTGGACTAGAACTTTTGAGTATAATTGGAGAGATGCCATCAGGACCAGAAGCTTTTTGGTATATCTGTGTTATTTAAGATTTTTTTGTCTTTCTGGCAAAAGACCATGAGAGGCACATGGTACACTCTTCCTGGTATTGTAGGAGATGATATATCGTGGTTATCTATGCAAGAAGAGAAGAATGATGCTAGCAGATGGGTGAGGGAGAGATGGAAGTACAGATGACCAGAAGTTGTTGTTGCACCCAATGATACTTTACTTTACAAGAGACCATTAGGAATGACTGTCATTTGTACAGTCAAGTTTTTTCATTTGGCCCTTTTGAAGTCAGTTTTGGATTTGTTGCATGTGTTGGCTGAGGAGGTTTTTGTCTCAAGCCACTTACTGTACACTGAATTTTTTTTTTTTTTTCCTTTTTTTTTTTTCTTTCTTGATCTGTCTTTGCTCATCTGATATTAACCATGGCTTGGATTGTGGATGGGAATTTTTAATAAAATGGAGAATGAAGGCCTTCGTTTCAGCAAAATTAATTTCTACAACTTGCTTAGATCTGATGTTTAGCTCTCTAGAATTGAAGTAATACTTCAGCCATGGAAGAGTAGAAGCTGGATGTCATTCCATGTGTAACTGTGTGGTATCAAAGGAATGAAAATGACTGAAAGAACATCATTTTGTGGCAGAGAAAACCTGCACAGGTTATGGTCTAAGTTACTGAGAGGCGATGTGACTTGTACTGTCTACTTGGAAAGAGAACTGGTTAAGAATTGATCAAGGCTGTTGAAAGCATAAAAAAAAAGCTCTTACATTGGTTGGCATATAGACAATATGAACTAGATTGTTGCTTCTATACCTCTTTCAGCTTGTTTATTAGAATTGGAAAAGTGAAGCCAGTCGGAAGTCATCTAGGAAGACAAGTTTGCCATTTGGGTAATTGGAGACACCCAAGTTTTAGAAATAAGAGTTGAAGAGATCAAAGTGATTTTAGGAATTTAGATTGGGTTGTTTTTGATTTATGACTGATGGAACTAAAAGGTTATGAGGATATTATTGTCTAAATTGCATGTGTTCTGGCCAGTTTGCTTGTTTTTTGGGATAAGAAATCTATTTCCAGGAGGAAATACTTCATCCCTGTCTATATCTGACTGACTTGTCTCATACAGATAGGGATGAAGTATTGACTCCAACTGTAGTCAAAACTTGTCTACGGTTAAAAAGCCCTTGTAAAGATTCATCACATCCTAGGTCTTCCAGCCAAAGAGCATTGTTAAATTAATACCAACTGAGCTATTGAGGCTCTTTCAGAATTTGGATTGTGGTAAAGATATCAGACAGTTTTAAATGAGTCTGAGAAAATAGAAACAGGATTCTAGATTTTGTATTCTCTGATACAGAATATTAAATTGCACAAAGCACAAGCACAACCCTTGTAGTTCCTTGTAGTAGGAGGAACATTACAGACTGTAGTTAGGATATCATTCATAATGTGCAATGGTAGTTGAAGTTGGTATTGGCAGTTGTCAGAAATGAGAGATCAGAACTTGGAGTCTTTAAGTGATGATGTACATAATTTTTCCTTATGTTTATACTGTGAATGTTGGTAAACTGGACGCGGAAATGATTATTACATGCGCGCGCGCACACACATGCACACACACACACACACGAGGGGCATTCAAAAAACAAAGACCTAACTTTTTAAATAGCACACCAACTGGCATAGAGAGCACGTGCTGTGGCTACTGAGCGCACCTAGCTGCAGGTTTTGACAAACTGTCATTTGCCCTGTTCTGCTATGAGCATTAGTTGTCAAGTTACATCTGCTGAAGTGAGCACGTGCACAAACTGTTCGTCAGATTAGTGACAATGAAAGAGCTTGAAGAACAATGTGTATGTGTGTGAAATTTTGCTGCAAACTTGATAAAAATTTTAGAGAGACATTTCAGTTGCTTAACCAAGCATACAGGGAGGACTGTATGAGCCGAATGCAGTGTTATGAGTAGTTTAAGCATTTTAAAAAGGGCAGAATGGTCGATCATTGAAGATCCTGGACGACCTTCCACATCAACAGACAATGACCACCATGTCGAGAGAGTTTGTGCTGTGATTCGTAGTAATTGTTGTTTAACTGTCTGAGAAGTTGCTGACTAAGTGGGCATCAGCATAGGATCTTGCCATCAAATTTTGGCTGAAAAACTTCAGATGTCGCATCAGTGCAAAATTTGTACTGCGTTTTGCATTTTTTTGCATTTTTTTTTCCTTCTTAAATTAATAAGTTTTTGAACTAATGGTATTCTAAATTATCTAAAATACTTGATTACTATGTTGGATTGCATTTTGACTTAAGTCTTACTATTAATAATTATTATATCATAAGTTGGACCTAGTTTGTCATATATTAACTGAGAGCCAGTGGTTTTCAAACCGTAGGCACATCCCCTAGGGAGGCATGAGAACCCTGTCTAGGGGATACAAAGCAATGGTCAGTATTATTGTTTATTTTTGAACACAACTCCATATGTACTTGATATTCCATCCATTTATTTCAATATAATATAGCATCAAAAATCACTTGCAACTTCCTTGTATAAATATCTTCGTATGCTATTTTACTTGTAGTTTGGTTTCAAATATAATTATATAATGATCAAAAAAACTGAGATCATCCTAGCATTACTAGAAAAAATATGTGCTGAAAAAACGAAGTCAGTATTGTTTTATGAAAAGTGTAGAGGACACTTTGAATTTTTTTTTTTTTTTTTACAAAAAAAGTGGGGGGTATCTCTTTAAAAAGATTGAAACCACTTACTGATAGCATATCCTAATAAAATGCACATTTTATTAAGTATGATAATGAGATTTTCAAAGATGATGATAATTTTAAAATTATATTACAGGGACTTGTAATTGCAGGGATTGGTGATCTTGCAAGACCAGCAGAAAAACTTAGTCCTACACAGTCAACAGCATTAGCTGCAACTGGTAAAATTAGAATTACTATATATTTAATATATCTGAGTCACTTCTATTTGTACATTCTTATACTTAAAATTTTGAAATTCAATTTTGTTCAGATATTCATACGTATCATGTGGTGTACTTGTATATTATTATTATTTGAAACATGTTTCAATGGATCTTGGACACTTCAACCACAACTCTAGCACACAGGTTGGCCTGCAATTTGAAGACTTTCATGAAGTAGAACATTCTTGCCTGCTTTTCGCTCCTTTGGAACTTAGCTGTAGTGTAAAACTTATGTTAAAAGTATGTCAAGGCAGATGTCAACTTCCTGGCACATTCCCTCAAAACCAGAGTCGTGGAGTCAGGGTGTACTGGAGTTGGTAAAAATGTACCGACTCCTAATTAATTTAAATTGTAATATAAATAATATATTAAAATTTCCTATTTCACAGATAATAATTTGATTAACCTATTTTTTTTTCAGGTTATATTTTCAGAATGTATTTTCATTTCAAGTTATTTGCAAATTTCAAAATAAAACATATTTTATGATAATTTATATATTATATTAGTGAAAGAGGCACCCTACGAAAAAATTCACAATAGCAAACAAAAACGTCAACAAGGTCCTCTGTTTTTGAACATTTTACAATAACAACAGATGAGAAATATTATGTGTGTCGATGTATTATAGAAGATGATGATTGTGAAAAAGCATGTAATGTAAAAATTAGTAGTTTTTGTGGTTCTGATAAAAATGCACCTACAAGAGCATCAAATTTAAAAAGACGCAGCATTTTCATCTTAAAGTGTTAGAGGCTGTGAATGAGAAAGTCAGCAATAAAAACATTCCCTCTACTTCAGGGCTAAAGAAAGATCAGAAATATACTGGAGGCCAAACACAACCACCGGGATTCTTTACATCTGACAAAATTACCTTAACAATGATGCCAGAAAAAGTTTAAAAACAAAACCATATCATTGAAATGGCAGTGAAGAATATTGTATTTCTATCCTTTTTTTTTTCACAACTAGTCTTTTCAGGCTTAAATGGAGAAATGACTAGAAAACTTGGAGTTTTTCTGGAAAGAGAAAGTATAAGGAGACTGATAATTGAAGGAATGTAGGAAAGAAGAACTTCAAAAAAAGTCTGAAGGGACATTTTGTCTTTATTAGAATGGATGCATGCACACATCACAGAGCCAATTATTTTACTATTAATGTTAGGATTTGTTGATGAAAACAATAAAATGATAACTCAGACATTGGGAATGAAGAACACCTAGGCACATCATAACAGTGAATATCTTCAAAAGTTAGTGGAAGATGTTTTAGAAGAATTTGAAATTAAAAAGGAGCAGGTTCTATGTATTGTAACAAATAATGCTTCAAATATGTTAAGCACAATTCAGAAAATGAATAAATTTGACGAAGAAATCGCACAAATATTAGAAGATGAAGATGGCGTTTCTGCAAGTAGTTCACAAACAGAAGAGCATTGAAATTTTAGATGGTATTGCTGAAAAAGTATCTAAGCTAATTACAGTTTAACATATGTGTTGTGCTGTTTATACTCTGCAACTAGCAATAAAAAATGGATTGAAAGATCGTCATGTAGTTACTCTCACTGGCAAGTAGCTGTTGCAGCTAGTGCCCCCTAAAACAGATACTATTCTGCAGAAATGTGCTGGAAAAGAAGATCAGGCAACATCCTGGGGAAGCACTTATTTGATGATAAGGTGTTTGCTTGAGTTAAAAGGCTTTTTTGAAGATCTGGACAACATAAATGTTTCACTAACTGAAAGCCAGTGGGTGCAAGTGACAGAGCTAGAAAGTCTACTTTCTCACCCTTTTACTGTCATCAAGAAGTTGCAATGTGAGGATATAACACCTGGTAAATTGTTGGAGTGGAAGAGTTTGATGTATTGCCTGAACAAAACTGGACAATTGATTGCTGATAGCATTGTATCCTCAATGAAAAAAAGAGAGGACCTCTTGCTGTTTAATCAAATCCTGTCAACTGCTATTTAGATTTGATCCAATGAACCGTATTTTATTGACCAAATTACTACAGGAAAACAGGCACTCTATGAAGTAGCAGTTCACATGAAATGGTTACAGGTTCCACCTGAACTGCTGGATGGAGCTAGAAGCATCGGTAACTCAGGATCATCCTCTTTGAGTTCAAATGAAGAATTAAACTTTAAAGTCTAATTAGACAAAATAGAATGTTCAAAAGTAAAGCGACATCGCTTATGCATGGGAAAAACTAGTAAAAGTCAAAATAAAGGAATTTCAGCAAGAGCTTTTTTAAAGGATTAAAAGAAGTGGAAAAGT
The DNA here is from genome assembly GCF_054136105.1 of Typopeltis vanoorti. Taxonomy (NCBI): domain Eukaryota; kingdom Metazoa; phylum Arthropoda; class Arachnida; order Uropygi; family Thelyphonidae; genus Typopeltis; species Typopeltis vanoorti. Next base: position 39,051,025 of record NC_143567.1, on the reverse strand, counting down.
TAACAGCAATGCCACCCACCCACCCAAGTCAGCATTGAAAAACTGTTTTTGGCACTGAAAATAATAAAATCAGATTTAAGGGCTTCCATGAGGGAGGATCTAACAGAAGCAATTCTGTTTCTAAGAACAATTTGTTAGTAAATTTTGGATTTCATTTTTGATTTAACCCCTATTCTGCAACTAGATGCTGTTTCTTTAAAAATGTTGTAGGGAACAATTTTACTGAATTACAAACATTTCAGTAACCTTAATTTTTATTTCATTTAATGTAATGTTTCATGTCTATTCACTTAAATTTTATATCTAAACAAAACTTTAATCTCGAAAAGGAAGAGAACTGGTGGAGAAAGATGTTCCTTATTTTCTTTTATAGTTTCTTTGTTTTATATCCTATATTCCTATTACTTTATTATTTATAGCTTTTTGATAAAAATATAACCTCAGTTGACCAATGTTTTCATTTTCTAAGTTTTATCTTTTGTTTAAAATTTAAGGTTACTGAATGTTTGTAATTTCTTTAATAAATAGAATTAGAAAGCCGCAATGGCATAGCTATAGCCCTTAGACCCAAACCTTAACATGTTACAGTTCTAAAAAGTAGCCTGATGATTCACGTTGGCAATAATGAAATGCCTTGTATGTTGAGTGCTTTCAATTGATATAGGAAATAAATAATAAATATACTATATTGATATATAAATATATGAGTGGGAGTTGAAGGTATCATAAATTGAGGAATCAGAGTCAAAGGTTTTATGTACTGACTCCACAGCACTGCTCAAAATGTGGATGGGTGGGTTTTCTGTAAACAGAGAATGCCAGAGTTCTATCATTTTGACATGTAATTAAAGTGACCGGGGGAGACTATTATTTTCTTTTTCTAATGTGAACTGAATTCTGGGATGTTGATTGTTGAAATGTGTTAAAAACATGCTGAGAGCATCCAAACCACATGGCCAAATGGAGAACATATTGTCAACAAAGTATAGCCAAACAGTGGGTCTACTTAGGACAAAGTTTAGAGCTTTTCTCTTCAAATGTTTCCATGAAAAAATTAGCTGGAGGAAGGGGAGAAAGTTGAGAGCCCATGGCTGAGTCCCATCTATTTGTTTTTCCTTCAAATGAAATAGCCTGAGTTCATAGTGAATTTAAACAAGGCTGAAATATCAGGAGGAAATTTAGCTTGAGTCTAAAGTGTCTTTAAGCAGGACATTCGTGAACAGAGAGGAGGCATTGAAACTTACGATAATGTCAGTGTGTTGGAGTGTGTGTGGGGGGGGGGTTTCTATACTGACTTTAAAGTGAGCTGAGTTTTTATTTATCCTAACATTCACTGATTAGATAAAATCCAAGAAGCTTGATCCTTGTGTACCCTGTTACATGCTGCTTAAGGTAGTTGTACTTCAAAAACTTGAGAAATTAATTTCCTTTACTCCCTGATGTTATTATCTCAGTCTGTGTTACCATACTTAAAATACCTCATAATGATCAGTCTTTTCTTATTTGCTTAGTTAATTTTTATTATTATTAGTATGTGACACCTCTAGGGAGTCCAAAGACTCATTGAGGGAGGGTACCTACTCTACAACTCTGTCTCCACCACTCAATCCACCAACTACAATGAACCACAACTACACCAATGCCATCTACTGCCCACCACTAGTATTTTCACGAACAATCGCAAACATCCATGCCCATGGCTTGGATTCGAATCCGCAGCCTTTTGGCTGGAGAGCGGATATGCTAACCACTCGGTCAACTAGGCTGGCTAATGCATTTTGTCGAAGGATGGAATAAAGATAAATGGGCATGTGATAAATAATATAAGGTATGCAGATGACATTGTACTCAGTGAAACAGGGGAAGGTTTGCAAAGAAGTTTGAATAGACTGAACAGGGCTGGAAATGAGAGAGAGAGAAATTGAAAATAAATATGTTCAGAAGACAAAAGTGATGAAGATTTCAAGGAAATGAAATGATGGGATGGAAATCACTTTGAACGGACAAAGAATAGAGAATGTAAAAAGTTTTGAATACCTTGGGAGCTGAATAACAGATGATATTTAGAGAATAAATCTAACTATGAAATTAAGAACAATTAAAAAAGCAAAAGCAGCATTTTTCCAAATATACTGCATATTAGGAAACAGAAATCTGAACAAAAAGTTAAAAGTAAGAATCCTCAAGAGAATGATCTGGAGCGTGAGGACATATGGATGTGAGTTTTGGATGAATAATAAGGAGATGACTGACCAATTGAATGCATTTGAAATGTGGTGCTTGAGAAAAATCGATCGTATCAGCTGGATTGAAAGAGTGAGCAATGAAGAGGCTCTTAAAGGGTTCAAGGTGAAAAGAGACTATATGCAAGGGATGGTGGAGGGAAGGAGAGGAAGACCCAACTGCAATGGAACGACAACATCAAAGACTGGATGGGCAAGAGTCTTATAGAAGCAAGAGATAAAGAGGAATGGAAGAAGACTGTTCATCATCTGCAACTCTCTCAAAAGAGGAGGCCACAGGATTAGATTAGATTTTGTTGTTACTGCACTCCACATTACCAGGAACATCCAACTAAATATTGTGGTTTATAGCAACATCCAACTAAATATTCCAACTCACACCAATACTGCCTTAATAACCAATGCCACTATTTCCTCCTTGGATCTACTTGTGTGGACACAACTCCTTTTCTGTCATCAACACCCACTTCTTTTTTTGCTTTTTTTTTTTTTTTTTGTTTGCATGAAAAACATCATACTCTCCTCCCATTCTATTCCTGTAAAGATGTCATCCTCATTCAACTGCATCTCACTTATTGCAACAATTTCATTACCCTTATTTCTGATACTTCTGGCATTTGTATGAAACATAATAGTTAATTTTGTTGTCTATTGCAAGTCCCACTAATGACTGCTCTAATAATTAATAACCACACTAATAATTTTCAAACAAATCTTTAATGCTCTGAATAATTTTTATCTTTTCTGAAAGATTGTCAAAAAGGAAAGGAACACATTCTAGCCATGCTTCTTTAATATACTTCCCAGCACTGAGTGGTTTTCCATGCTGGGCAATAACTTCTGAAACCTCAAAACTAGCAGCATCTAAATTGGAACTAGATGCTGCTAGTTTTTCCTATCTGAAATAAAAGTTGCTTAGTTCACAAGAAATTAATTCACCTTGTTCCTGCTCACTTTTATTGCTTAAGTTCTTATGAACAGTTTTAAAATGTCTCTTTACAGAAGGAGTCCTATAAACAACTGATTTGGAACATAAAATGCATAATGTTTTACCAAATTTTTTAGTCCAGTATTCTTTAAATTCACAAATATCCTCTTCATTTGAATGTCTATTTCTTTGCTAGTGGTTGTGACATTCTGTACAATCTGTAAAGAGCAGAAAGCAAATAAAAATATATAATAATGATATATTTATATGAATAGAAAAAAGAAGGAAGAAAGAAAGGAAGTCAAGAAGGGAATAAAGTGAAAGGCAAAAGGGAAAAAGTAAATTGCAACTGAATGACCAAAATTATATAACTACAAGGTACATACAAAAAAATAATTACTTTCTTCATACAGCTTCCAACTTTAATGAAAATCGAATCACGTGTAAAAATGGACAGAGACATACTGACAATGACAAAAATTATAATTTGGACTCAGAAAATCTCATCATAATCACTCTCTGCACACCCCTATCAAGTTTAAGCAAACCAAAATTAGTTTAATTAGTACAATTATAAGCCTACCTACACAAATGAAAATGAGATGAAAATTTCAAACTGCAAATGAAAGAGAAGGGTACGCATGTTATCTAATCACGTGCAGATAACACTTCATAATCCTGAATATTGATAATACATTTCACTTAGCTTTAACAATAACTTATGTTTATGGCAATGTAAAGAAATTTTACATTTATATCTAATAAATTAAACATATTGACAAATACTTGCAATCCATGTTTTAATGACATACAATATATATATATATATACCTTATACACACTTTAGAAAACTGATAAATTCTTTATGAAACAAAAAAAATATGATGGTAAAGGAGTTGAATCACATCTGGCTGACTGGCGAATGGTGCAACAACTGAAAAGGACAAAATTTGTACATCAGTATATCATGGAGACAGATGGCTTGGAAATAGGATGTTTGTTCATTTTCATATTACTTATTATTACTAAAACAGTTGATACTGTTTGTTTCTTTGTTTTTATTTGGTATCGCTCTACTTAATAAAATTGTATTCTCTTAAGTTAAAATATACAACTCAGCAAAGATGTTAGATATATATTTATTTATTTAATTATTTTTAAGGTGAGCCCTGGATTGCGTGCCAGAAAAAAGTTGTTGGCATGCCAAGGGTTTCCCACTCCTGGTTTAGCAGCTTTTATTGGTGAAATTTTGACTCATCTATACAAATATTACTCAAGAAAAAATTAATGTTTGAAAACAAGAACCAAATCTTGGAGTCTTTCTGGTGAAGAAACCATTGATTGAGTCAGATGGAGAAGCATGTGGTAAAATTGTCTGCTAGGATAGAAAAATCAGAATTCCATGGTGGATACAAGCAGTCCCAAAAAAGAAGAAAGCATATCGAGAATTCCTAGTAAGTAATCTGATACTTAAAAGAATGCAGTGAACAATGTAAAAGAGCTAAGCTGTGTGTAAAAGTAGCTAAATAATAAGTCTTGGGAAGAATATAGAAGATAAATACCATAAAAGTGCAAAATGTTATGGAAGCTATTGAAAAAAGCTTAGAAATGGAGGAAAGAGTACTGTAAAAGGAAAAACAAAGATGATAAAGGTGATATAAAACCGAAGATAAAGATATTTTGGAGGTATTGAGTAATGCTTTGAAAGACTATTAAATGAAACAAACAAGCAGTGACAGAACAGTGGTAGAAAATATTAATGAGGAATGGAGTCAGGAGTCATTATACAGTGTGCCCATTAAGTAATGAGATTGATTTTTATAGGATAGCTATTTAAATAAAAGTAACAAATGTGTTTATAGTTTTGATCACTAGAGTGTATTACTGTAATTGCTGGTGCAACTTTCCAGTTGGGTGACGCAGCAATTTTAATGTGGCAACTGTTGAAGTAAGAGTGTTTGAATGGAGCATGTCAGAAGTTGCATCATGAAGCAAAGTGCTGAGAAAACTATAAACTTTTACTGTAAATTAGGAAAAACTGCTATAAGTGTACCAAGACCTAAAAAAAAAGTTTACAGTGATGACTGTCTGAGCCATGCACAAGTGTTTTGCTGGTTTTCAATGTTTAAAGAGGAGAAGGAGTCCCTGGAGGATGAACCATGCTATGGATAGCCAGTTTCTGCATGGACAAATGAAAGCTAAGGAAATTGTTGCCCATAACATGCAAATAACCACTAAACTATTTGCTGTACAGTTTGATGTCAGTAAGGAAATGGTCACATTATTAATCTTAGAAAGAAATTTGCATAAGAGGAAAATTTGTTTAAGGTTTCTGCTACACATGTTGACATATGAACAGAGAGAGAGAGAGAGAGAGAGAGAGCACTGGGTTGCTGGCTTCGAAGTTGATCTGCATGATTGAAACCCCCCCCCCCCCCCATTTGCAAGATTTGGCTCTTGCAGACTTTTTTCTTATCCCAAAGAAAGGGGAGCGCTTCAGCAATATTGAGGACATCCAATATTGCAGTGTGACCCAGACACTGAAGGAGGTTTCTGTTCAGGACTTTGACTGTGCCTTCGAACATCTGTGCAACAGATGTAACAGTTGTGTGGAGTTGCAGGGAAATTATTTTGAATCTGTGTAATTGACAATTCCAAATATAGTTGTTTGTTCATCATCATCAAATTCCTGACATAACTCAAGGGGTGTACAGGATATGGAGAGTACTACATGAAACTTACATCATTACTAACTTCCTATCTACAATTTTCCTCCAAATCAATTTGTTACCTGTCAAGACTCCAACATTGTCAGATCTTATATGTCTATCTTCTAAGGCACTTTTTACTGTGTCAATCCACCTATATCTTAGTCTTCCTCTGGGTCTTTTTCCTGCCAGCCTGTCAGAGAACACTTGTTTTGCTAATCTTGCTCTCCCATTCTGTTTAAGTGACGATACAGGTTAGCTCTGCTAACACATTCCTGGATGCTAATAATGTCAACTTCTTTCCTAATATTCTCAATTTTAATATGATATTGCCATTGATGCCATTTGTTCATGCCCCTAATCTTTCTCAGGACTCTCATATCTGCAATCTCTAGTTGTTGGTCAAGTGTTTTACTTCTAACCCAGCTCTCAGATCCATAAGTTAAAATAGGTTTGAACACTGTCTTGTATACAGCTAATTTAGAGTTTTGACTAATTTCTCTCTCATTCCATATAAATTTATACAGTTGACTTTCTATCTTACCGGCTTTGTTCTGTTGTCTATTTCCATATTTAATGTACCATCTTCACTAAAAATTGTGTGCCTAAGTAGCTGGAATGTTTTATTTGTTCTATAGGTTCTCCATTCACAATACAGTTGATATTTTCAATGCTTCTGCCCATTTTCATTGTCTTCGTCTTTTTAATGCTGATCTTCATACCATATCTATTACAACAGTTATTCAATTTAGTCAGCGAATCTTGCAGACTTGTAGCAGATTTATTTAGAAGTACAGGTAACCCTCGTATAACATGGATGTTAGGTTCCATAGAAATGCCGCATTATATAAATCCCGTTATGTGAGGCTCAGATCACATAGAAAAAGTAAGGTTATGTTCTGAAATCGTTTTTTTTTTTTTTTTTAATTATATAAACAACAATGACATATCCAACAAAAATTTTTTTTATTTAATTCAGGTAATTCATGTAAGTTAAGAAAACATATAAACTATGAAACAAATACATACTATTATTATTATTGTTATTATTATTATTGTTCCGGGCAACTCCAAGGAGTCGACAGACTCATCGAGGGAGGCCCTAACATCATGTCAAGAACAACTATTCGACATTGACACAGTATCTATCATACCTTGCCTTGAACTCATTCACAGTCGTAGCACCCACAACAGACTCTGGGAGCTTATTCCACTCATTCACCACTCTCCAAGTAAAAAACCTAGCTCTAACTCCCTTGTCAACCATGCTCTTGCCTAGCTTCCATTCATGGGCCCCTAGATTATATCAAGTTATAATTTATAACTTGATATAATTTATCAAATTATAAATTATAAACACCAAAAACACACAAACAGACTCACTAAGATATGCAAGGCAAACAAAACTATGCAGTATTAAAGTAAATTTATCAAAAATAACTGAAAATAACGCTTATCTTATCTGGAGCTTTCACGAACACTACACATTACGAATCCCTCTAGCGGCGACTTCCCGACATAGATTATGTTATAAACACTTTAGTACACTAACTATACTAATAAAACTACAATAATATACTAATATTACTCAATTACATCTAACAAAATATTAATAAATCAACAAAAATCACAAATCTTTCAGGAGCTCTTCTACAGTTACAAATTGTATGTAAACTTCATTGCACATAATGCATAAATGTTTTAGACAAAATAAAATAAAGTGCATATTTTAATCATCATCATTGTCTTCAAAACTAACATTTCGTGGATATTCTTTATTTACGAGTGGCCGGACGTTGTCATCACTTGAAATCTCTCATGGACACCTTTTGTATAATTGTCATTGCATACTTCGGCTGGTTTATTTATCAAGAAATTAGTAATAAGACCTTGCTTACCACTATGCTGCAATTGTTTCTTAAGTTCATAATATAGAGCTAAACAAATATCCAGTTATCTTGTGAATTTTCCAGAGCGCTCCATTGAGGGATCATTATCCATAAAATAACTTCCTAACTTTTTTGCCAAGTCCAATCCTTCTGCTAATTTCTTTAAACTGAATTCTTTAATGGATTCATCACAATCAGAATCTTCGGTAGAACTTTCCTAGCCGTTTTGTTTGACATCATCTATTAACTGCACCAGTTCCTCCTTATTTAAATCTATTTCCCCATCAATTAATTCACTAATTTCATTTCATTCATATTGCAAAAGCCCTCTAAGTGTCCATTATATAAAAATTAATTTTTTACATAAAAAAAAGCATTATATATTAATTATGTATATAACTCACCAGAAAATAAAGTGCTCAGCTTGAGATTAACACATGATTTTTAATGCGCCTTCCTGGCAGAAAATGAAGACAAATTTCAACAATAAATACTTTGTACGGTAAACAATTAACATACATGCATGCTAAAGGGTATTTTTCCTAATATAAATTCGTTACTTATAATTACATGCGCGATATGAGCAGGCAAAAATTTCACGAAGATAAAATTTGATTTTTAAGTCGCATGGGGGAAAATATATGAAAAGATAACGGGTTACTACAGTTTGTAGACTGCATTATATTGAAACCACGTTATACGAGGGTTACCTGTATAACATTATCCACATAAAGCATAGAGCTGACATTAACATCTCCAATTTTGATAAAAGGTTTAATACCACTTTCTTTCATAATGTGATTCATATAAATAATAAATAACAGAGAGGATAATGTACATCCTTGTCTGACACCAGATTTAACATTAAACCATCTTCCTGTATTTCCTTCAATTCTAACTGCTGAATTACAACTCAAATAAAGACTAAATATTGCTTGTTAGACTTTTATACCTCCATACTTGAGTATTTCTGGTCGAATATCATCTACACCAGCTGCTTTTCAACATTTCAGGCTTTTGATGTTTTTTTCTACTTAAAGTATGGATATGTATTCCTGATTGCATGCCTGGTCAGTGTTTTTTTACCACTATGTCGTCACTGATTGTTTCATTTAGTCATTTTTCAAAGTAATTACTCCATACTTCAAGGATATCTTCTCCAGTTTTCATGTCACCTTTGTCATCTCTAATTCCTTTTACAGTACTCTTTCCTCCATTTCTGAGCTTCAACAACCTCCAGAATATCTTGCCACCTTCTTGATATTTATTTTCTATGTTCTTACAAGTCCTCCCATGACTTTTGTTTAGCTAGTTTTTACACAGTGTTGAGCTCTCTTACATTTGTCCCTGTATTCCTTAAGAGCACAAACTGACTTATTTGCCATATTTTTGATATGCTTTCTTCTTTTCCTTCACTGCCTCTTGAACTTCATGTGTCCACCATGATTTTTCTATCCTTGCAGACAACTTAACCACACACACCTCTAGCTAAATCAATCAATGTTTTTTTCAGAGCTTGCCACTGAATCTCCAAGGTTTGGTTCCTGTTCTCTAACTCATTTTTTCTTGAATAATGTTTGTGTATTTTAGTCTACAGTTAACATCTGAGAGCTGCTCAACTTTTATTCACTTTAAAACTTTCTTACATGTTCTTCTTTTCAATATGAAATGCAATTTTACCCTGCTCATGACACTCTGGACACTCTGGTGTCCTGCACCAGTGGGAAAACATCACTGTCAACAATAACATAGTCAATGAAGCTTTTCTTATTCCTTGCCTCTTCTCTCCATGTGAATTTGTGCACATTTTTATGTTGGAATATTGTGTTAGTAATAACCAGTCCATGTCCTGAGCAGAAATACAGCAGGTATTTGCCTTTATTATTAGCTTTGCTCTTTTCTCCAAATTTTCCCAAAATATTTTTGTATGTCTGACGATCATTTCCTACTCTATTTAGATCCCCAACAAGGACCAACCTTTCAATTTTCATTATGTTAGTTGCTTTTTTCTAAAGCCTCAAAAAAATTCCTTCTCTTCTACCTTAGTAGAACCTTCTCTGGGACCATAGGCACATATAAGTCTCATTGTTGAGTTCTTCATTCTGATATTTGCCCACATCACTCTACTTGAAATTGCCTGCCATTCAAGAAGATTAGCCTTGTATTTAGTGTTGAATACTATGGCTAATCCTTCTTTTCCTTAATTGTCATTGCCTGAATATAACTTTTTGTATTTATTGCTCAGAAAGATCTCACTAATGTTTGTCTTTTGTTTCAGCCACCCCTATTATGTCAATCTGGTACTTATCCACTTCCTCAGCTAGCTCCATTTCTTTGTCATTCAGGCTTCTTATGTTGATAGTACTGATCTTGAACTCTGGTGATATTAGGTTGGGGTGTGTTTTAGAATTTGTTCCACTTGCGGACTTTTCACTGTTCTCCCTGGTTCCCTGGTGAAAACAACGGGGGCATTGTTTAACCAGGCGATGCCTCAGCCGGCATGAGATTCTGTCATGTTATACTGTCATTTTATTGGTTTAACCCAGTAAGAATAAAATTTGGTCGGCTAAATCCCAAATTGGCAGCCCATCCTCGTTTGTTCAGTATCTAAGTAGATACCTAACAGATTGCACCACGAGAAGGTGAGGATTGGACATTAGGTCAGAAGTCCTGGTTGGGTCTTTGCATTCCTTTGAAGGCAATGTGGAGGTCTCCTCTCAGTTATACAGTTTTGACCCTTAAGTTCTTTCTTTTGATATAATAATTGTTGTCTCAAATACTTAACGGGCACACTGTGTATCAGTACTTCAGGTAGTAAAAGCTATCAGAAACATGAAATGTGAAAAGACAGTAGGTCTGTCTGATAATCATGTAGAAATGCTGAAATAAGAAGTGGCTATACCACATAATTAAGTAATCTCATATTTTTTGTTTCCATCTGTAAAAAGGGAAGTATTCTAGGTAAGATTTATGCACACACACTTGAGAAGAGGCTAAGAAAAATTGTAGAAAGAAAATCTTGGAGAACAAGCTGGATTAAGGCAAAACAGAGGTTGTCAGGATCAGATTTTTACATTACAATACAAAGTGGTCATAAAGTCCTGCATCAGTTTTAAATTTTAATAACTAAAGATATACAAATAATGGAACTATTTAGTTAAAAATTATACGAAAGTTCAAGTCTTGAAAATTTGCGAATAATTTAATCCATGGCAATCTGATTTTTCTTTTTTGTATTTGTATTTTTTGTTTTATCAATTTCTTGCATTATAATCTCACATTATATGACCTTTCTTCTTTGAAAAATCAACAGTTAATGGTGGAAGTTATCTTGCCATATTGAAGAATTTTTCATCCTTGAATTGCATTAAATTAAATCTTTCAGACAACAAGTTCCAGCAAGATGGAGCACCCTGTCATTATGCGTTGAACATGACATTTTTTAAATAATATCTTCCCAAACAAATAAAATGGTAGAGGCAGATTAATTGCTTGTCTACTACATTTGGCTGATCTACTGCCCTTTTTGTGAGGCTATTCATTACTTGTCTATTCATTCTAGTACTCATTCATATTATTCATTCTAGTATTCATAGTATTCATTCACAGTACTTGTCTATTCATTCTTTGGATAAACTCAAGGTCAGAATAACAAACACTATTCAAGCAATATCAGTGTGTCAGTTCTGCAGTGTATTCACTGGCTGTGTGAAACATGCAGTGATGGTGGATATCTTGAAGTGTGATAATTAAAAACTGCATTAAGAATAATACTTTAAGACTTGAACTTTAAAATAATTTTTATGAAATAGTTCCATTATTTGTATATCTTCTGTTATTAAAATTTAAAACTGGTGCAGGAAATGACCACACTGTATTTCAGACCTTCTGGGAATATAAGTTGTCAAGAGGTAGCATGTACTGGACAGACTATGTGATCGAGAGCTTGCAGCTGAGTCATTGTTTTAATATTGATTTAATGATATTTTGATCATTACTGATTGTGGTATTCGTGTGTATGTCCGTGTTGTTGAGTGAATTTATTTTTGATATACCATGTACGACAGATAAACTGTTATTCATAGTGCCGATGCAAACAAGAACAGCCAAGACACTGAGCTGGAGGTTTTGACACGAGAGAGTTTGTGAAATGACTATGTATTCATTGCCAAGAGAAAATAGATCTCTCTCTCTCTATCCCTCCACTGGGCGAGAGAGAGAGAGAGAGAGAGAGAGAGAGAGAGAATGTCATAGATGTTTTACTAGCCAGAAATGCAAGTGTTGTCAGAAACGAGAGAATGAAGTAGCAGAAGTTTAGTAATGAAAGCCGTAAAACTGAAAGTATTGGAGTGAGTGGAGTCCCAGGTTTAAATGATGGTCACAGAAATTGGAAAGAAAGTATAAATGAGATGATTGAAAGTAGCAGTTATTTTTGATTTTTATGGCACAGTATGACCCTTAATGTCTTGTGCACAATGTCATGTGCATGCTAACCACTCGGCCAACCAGGCCAGCAAAAATAGCTGGTAGGTAACGGTAGGATAGTATGCGAAAGTTGTGGTGGTCGAAATTCAAGACAAAGTTGAAGACCCGAATAATGAAATAGCTCGCTTCCATGTAGTCCTTGACAGGACAAAGTGCGAGATTGAAAGGCTGCAGAAACAGCAAGAGATTAGTCTAACTGAAAAGAGAAAAAAGCAAGAGGTCTGAAGCCAGAAAGAAAATTGTAAGAATAAATGAGAGAAAGAGCATAAGCAGATAATTTTTTATGACAATTCTATGATAAGGGGAGAGGTACTTTGTGAAAGCGTTACAAAATCTCCTTCCCTGGTGCGAAAATTAATAATATTAGTATTACTGTCAAAATGCAGAAAGGGAAGGTGAACGAATCAGTTGTTTTGGCTGGAAAAGTTGTGGTGGAACCAGTGACCTCAGAGGTAAGAAGTATTGTTGCACAAGAGAAGATGTGAAAGAGTTATCAGAAGAAGTTAAAAAAAAAGATAGAGGGTGAAATTTGTAAATCTGCTGCCATGCTATGATAGAGGCAAACTGAGAAGAAGGGCGATGATGAATCAGTATACAGGTTATGCAGAAAGGAATGAAGTTTTTGGGCCTATGAGGTAAAATCACACTCATTTGCCACTCATAGGCAAATGAGCATGACAGTGACGAACAAGTGCATAATCTAGTCTCTCACGCAAAAATATTGAATAGAGTAGTTAACCCTTAATTAGTTGCACCTTTTTTTTTGTTACATAATTAAGTGCATGGGATCAGAAATCACTCCTTATTCCACAACTGGTTGCACCAATGACCGGTATACGACTGATTCTGCACAGGGTAGCAAGAAACTCAGCTACTTGAAATCACAACAAAAATCTGTCATTGGTTTTGTCAGAAATCAAACTTGAATGACGACCGGGATCAAATAGACCCCATGTGACTAATTAAAGTTTAATTCAGAAAGTAAAGGTGGTTTTGGTCTAAAGGTATGGTGCAGTTTCTGTATACTAATGCCAGAAGTATCAGGAACAAGCGGAAGAAGTTTTTGGACTTTGGTTTGTGCAACCTTGCCAAAAGTTATAGACATTAGTGAGACTTGGCTAACAGCAGATGATGTAATTACGGGGATTGAATGTGAGGGATTTAGTATTTGCATGGAGGATAGAGTAGACAACTCAGGAGTGGGGTACTACTGATGATAGCAGATCATCAAGAATATTCCAGCCAACAAGAATAGGAGTCAATTGGGCAGATGGCAGTTCTTTTGAGTCAATATGATGTGAGGCCAATAGGACAAAATATAAACTTAGTTGCTGTGATAGGACAGGGATGATGCAGAAGACATGCATCATCAGGTTAGTATGAGTGCAAATTGAGTAATTATTATGGAGGGCTTCAACTTTGGAGATATAGATTGAAGGGAGGTAAGATTACATGGCTGGAAAGAAATGGAATTTATACACCTTCTGAGAGAGAGAATTACAAGCGCATTGGATCTATTTATAGGATCAGAAGATCTGTCCATAATTAACGTAGGTACATTGCCTCCGATTGGGGAAAGTGATCATAGTCTTGACTTGGGAGGTAGCAAAATATGTAGAAATTCCAGTTAAGAAGGGGTACGTGTGGAACTATAAGACAGATGATTATAATACACTTAGGAGTTGAAAGTTTTTTTTCACTTGGCTATACTATAAATCAGTGGTTCCCAACCTTTTTCCACTTATGTACCCCTTTTAAACCCATTTCTATAAATTGTACCCTTTGTTTTTAAAATAGCTGTTTTTAAATACTGACACTTTTGTTCAGTGCCTATCTTAATGTAAAATAGTGGAAATTACTTGTTTTTCTGCCATTACTGATTCTTTTTCGTGTATCCCTGAATAGACCAGCATGTACCCCCTGTTGGGATCCGATGCTATAAATTAAAGATACCAAGAAATTATATACTTGATTTAATCCTTTATCCAAGTGTAAGCAAACAAGCTTGCGCCTGAACTATTTTCAGGGCTGGGGCAAGTCGTATATAGAAGCTTATGACTTCACATTGTGTGCCTTAATATCCCATAATGCAAAGTACATATCCTTACAAGTATGTATAATGTTATGTATTATGGGAAGGGTCACTGCCCAGACTGGTTTCCATCTTTATTGTTGGAAGTTTTTTCACTTGATTATACTATAAATTAAAGAGACCAAGAAATTATATACTTGGTTTAATCCTTTATCAAAGCGTAAGCAAACAAGTTTGTGATGTGAAGTCATAAGCTACTATATACGAGTTGCCCAAGTCCTGAAAATAGTTCAGGCACAAACTTGTGTGCTTACTGGATGGTTTCCATCTTTATTGTTGGAAGTTTTTTCACTTGATTATACTATAAATTAAAGAGACCAAGAAATTATATACTTGGTTTAATCCTTTATCAAAGCGTAAGCAAACAAGTTTGTGATGTGAAGTCATAAGCTACTATATATGAGTTGCCCCAGTCCTGAAAATAGTTCAGGCACAAACTTGTGTGCTTACTGGATAAAGGATTAAACCAAGTATATAATTTCTTGGTATCTTTAATTTATAATATAACCAAGTGAAAAAACTTCCAACATCTTTCTCTAATCCAGATAATTTAATAATAAGGTGTGACACCTTTTGGCAACTTGTATATGAAAATATGACTTCTGCATTACTTCAACCATGATATCACCTCTGAGTCTGGCTACCGCTGATGAGACCTCAATAAAGGTCAAAACAAGTCTAGGTAGTGACCCTTCCCATAATGCATAGCATTATACATACCAGTAAGGATGTGTGCTTTGCATTATGGGCAGGCCCTCTTATCCATTGGACTAAATAGGCTATAGCCCAGGGATGCCACTGATCCGAGAACAACTGCTTTATATTTATATAATGAATATTCATTTGATTTCGAAAAAGGATTAGTTGAAGAATGTTTGCATTTTAAGCACATAAATTTATTAACCGATGAGATACTATCAAAAGCTGAACACATTATAAAAACAATAATTGAGTTGCAAATTGAATGCACATTCCCCAATATAACAACAGCTGTACGATTATATTTAAGTATTGCTTGCACCAATTGTAGTGGGGAAAGATCATTTTCTACTTTGAAATGAATTAAAAATTATCTGTGATCATCGTTAGGACAATTCAAATTAAATAATTTAACTATTCTATCCATAGAATACGATATATTAGAAAGGATAGATCTTGGTGAAATTATAAATAGAAATAAACTACCTTTATTATATTATAAATATTGTTGAATTAAATAAAAATGTGTAGTGTCTATATATTTTAAAATAAAATTTTTTGCAGTGAAAGTTATTTAATTAATTATATGTATTAATTATTGCTCAATCGAATGTGATTAAGGCACCAAATTTTTTTAGCCCATGGCGCTCAAACTTGTTAAGACGGCCCTGATTATGGGATACTTAGGCAAACGATGTGGTCATAAGCTTCTATATACGAGTTGCTCCAGTCCTGAAAATAGTTCAGGTGCAAACTTGTTTGCTTACTTGGATAAAGGATTAAATCAAGTATATAATTTCTTGGTGTCTTTAATAATACACTTAGGAGGCAACTTGAAGTAGTACCATGGCATAAAGACTTGCAAAGGAAAGATGTTCACAGTGCATGGGGGGGGGGGGGAGGAGATGCAATATCGCACTGTATACTGGTCAGGAGGGTAAATCGGGTAGGAGTTAGATGAATGAGTAATATCATTAAGCAAGAACTGCTAAAAAAGATGTTGTGGAGGGTATATAAGGAGAAAGGTGTCCAGCAAACTCGTGAACAGTACAAGGAACAGGCAAAAAAAGTGATAGCATGGTAAGGAAGGCAAAACATATTATGAAAAGAGATTAGCTGAACAGGCAAAAGGAAATCCCAAAGAATCTTTTCTGTATGTGGCAGTAGGAAGAAGAATGACTATGGAAGGATAACTTTTAATGAGTGCAGATGGTAGAGAGGTAATGGATGCAGACTAAATTGTTGAGCTAGAGTGATCATTTTGCTAGGGTATATGATCCAAGTGAAAATACTGTTATGATAGAGGTGACAGGGATTGATGTGAAAACAGAGGTTCAAGAAATGAGGTAATTAGTATATTGCAGAATCTGAATGAAAATGCAGCTGTGGGATTGGATGAGATATCAGCTAGCGTTTTAAGAGAATTACAGGCGAGCGTTTTACAGGGGGACTGGTGTGATGCCTTTGACTGGGCCACTTAATTTAAGTCTCAGCTCTGGCAAAGTCCCAAGAGTGGAAGGAGAGCAAAATAATTCCTTTGCTTAAAGGAGGATCTAAGTCTGTTGTAGCAAATTATAGATCAATTCGTATCTCAGGAGCAGTTGTGAAGGTATTGCAAAAGTTGGTCAGAAAGATAATTTAGGAATGCGGGGATAAGAATATGATACTCTGAGAGGCAGCATAACTTTGTTAAGGGTCAGTCATGCCTTAGTAATCTACTAACATTTTATAATATATTAACAACTAAGTTGGATAAAAGGAACAACTACACTGTGATGCTACTGAATTTTGCAAGGATATTTGACAGGATACCACATGGAACTCTGTAATGCAAATTTGCAAGAAATTGGGATGGATATGAAACTGGTTATATGGATAAAAGGGTGGCTGAGGGACAAATACCAAAAAAAGTAGTATAGGTAAGAGCAGAATCCAGGATAAGGCAGGTGACTAGTGGTGTGCTTTAGGGTTCTGTGCTTGGACTGCTGCTGTTTAATTTATACCTAAATGATATAGGAAATTACTTGAAGGGAAATATTCAGTTTGCTGATGATGCAAAATTAGATATGGTAATAGTTTATCAAGGCAATGTGGAGAGCCTTGCAGGATGATTTAAATAGGCTGACAGTATGGGCAAAAGCCTTGATATGACCACATCTTGATTACTGTGTTCAGGTCTGCTCACCTGGGTTTCTTGGGGATGAGGAAGTGGTGGAGAGAGTTCAGAGGTGAGTGGTCTGTGGAAGGCTTCCTATGAGGATAGATGAAGGTTTGTGGATCGCAAACGGTTGGGGGGGGGGGGACATGATAGAAACATTTAAGTTAAAGGATTTTATAGGAGTGATATAGGGGAAATGTTTCAACATTTGGCTAAAAGTAGCAGAACATCCCTGGAAGTAGGGTAAGAATGTGGTTAGCAAGGGCATGAGAACTAGATTTTTTTTCACTTGGAGAGCAGTGAATGAATGGAATGGGTTGCCTTAGTCAGTTGTGAGTGCTTTGTCTGTTAATGGTTTCAAGGAGAGATATGATAGATATTGGGTTGATAGTATGAGTCTTAGGACTCTATGGAGGTGCTCATGCAATAATGATAACAAAGATCTATATTTAAATTTTGTAGATCTGGAAAATGCATATGACAAGGTGTCAAGAGAAATGCTGTTTAGAACACTATGGTTATAAGAGAGAGAAACTAAATATGGAAATAAACAGATTAAGCAAAGCTGGTATGGTAGAGAGTCAAATAAATTTATATGAAATAAGAGCAAAATTATCAAACCACTAAGTTAGCAGAATAAGAGCAAGATTATCAAAATACTAATTATCAAACACTGTATACAAGACAGTGTTCAAATTAATTTTAACTTATGGATATGAGAAGTAGATTAGAAATAAGAGTTGATCAAAGAATGGAAAATAGATATGGGAGCTCTGAGAAAAATTAGGACAGTGATTATATGGCATCAGTGGCAGAATCATATTAAAAATAAGATATCAGGAAAGGAAATTTGAAATTTTTAGCATTCAGGAATGTACAAATAAAGCTAATCCGAGGTAGTACACAGTTACTTAATAGAATGGGAGAGGAAAGGTTAGCAAAATGTTTTTGATCCCAAGATGGCAGAAAAACAACCCAAGGAAGACCAAGATAAGATGGAAGTGGATTGCTACAGTTATGACTGCCCTAGAAGAGAGTAATGTAAGATCTGATAATATTTGAGTACTGACAAGTGGTAGACTAATTTTAAGAAAATTGTTGACAGGAGATTAGTAATAATGAATGTAATATTATAGCTGACATGGTACCCTTATATCCCCTTGAAGGTATATATCAGAAAATTGAAGATGATGATTCAACAGTGTTTAAATATTCATTATATCAACCATTTTTATTATATAAGCTTTTAATTTGCATTACCTGTTTTTGATATTAACTCTGAGCATATTGGAGCTGACAAGTGTTTGCGTGCTCTCTTGGAGCACTAAAACTTGTTATAAAATGCATTGTGTTACAGTCAGTAACTCTGGAAACAATTCACAATTGTAATAAATTACTGTATTTGCCGGCATATAAGACACACTTTTTTTCTTTGAAAATAGGTCTGAAAAACAGGGTGCATCTTATATGCCAATACTCAGTTTTTTATTACTTTCATTTCTGGAAATTTTCTCTGTTCTGAGTTACGCAATTTCTTTCTTGCTTCCTTGCTGTGTGAGAGCATTCCAGTTACGTTAGTTATGTATTCCAGTTACTGGAATGCATTCTAGTATTCCAGTTATGGATAGATAACATTTGGCCTAGGTGCTCTGGCAGACAGTTGAAGAAGCCTGCCCTGCTAGTATGGGATCAGTTTCGTTCTCACAGAACAGGAGATGTTAAGAAGATTAAAAGGCGGGTACTCTTTCCTAGTTAGATTAGATATTTGTTGAAAGTAGACCTACTTATTACTTTATATTTGAAATACTATAAATTCATTAGAATATTCAGTGATAACGTTTTTTTCCTAAAAAATGTGTACAAAAAAGCCGGTGCTTCTTATACGCCAGCAAATACGGTAATTCTTATGTCATGGTGTTTTCTGATGCTGAATTTAATTAGGCTGCAAGTAGCGATAACATGGCTTTGTCACATATTTTGTGAATTAATGTTTTGTTAATGTTGAAGTTAGAACATTTCATTTGCTGATGAGAACCCAAAAATAGTCTTTTAGGCTTGTAATAATTTGTTTGATGGAATAGTTTTCTTCCATTTAATCCCATGAAAGGGCTGTCCAACACATATCTGCTATTCCTGATTTGGCATAATGTTGGTATTTCTCATATTCTTCCAAGGCAGATGTTTTAACAATTCTTCCCATCTATCTAAAGTAGATTAAGTTTCAGGCACAAGGCACTTATACATTTATATGCACTTTTGGATGTTTCAAGGATAAGGGTTGCTAGTTTGATATCTGTTTAAAGTGGTGCAAAGATATTTTATTTGGGCTGTCTTTACAAACAGATCCCAGATATAGAGAATGGGAATAGTTTTGCTGTGATATTATATACCATGGAAGGAAGGGGGGAAAATTCTTCTTATTAATATTATGCAGTATCTCCATGGAGTCTGGAGACTCATTGTGGATACCCACACTAACTTTTATACACATAAAAACCTATCATACTGCTCCTTAAACTCATTCACTGTCAGTGCACTCACAACTAATTCTGACACTCCATTCCATTCATTTGCCACTCTCCATGAAAAAAAAAAGAGAAAAAAAAATTCCCTATACCCTTACTAACTACACTCTTACACAACTTGTCATGTATTGGAAAATTCTCATTTTGTCCTGTGAAGGATGTCACATAAGTGCGCTACACTCGTTACTCTCACCTCATCATCCACATTACTTTCGTCCACTTCTTCCATGCTCTCATAAATATTTTGTGCACTATCATTCACTATTTCCACATTCTCCAGAACAATTTTGCTGTCTTTCCTTACATCATTAATATTAGTCACTTCATTCTCCAGCTTTCCACATGACTCACATTTCTTGTAATCACACATGAAACATTTACAACTCTCACTTTCTTTCTCTCATACCATAACCCATTCACTCTTAGCAGTGAATACATAGAACATACCTAAAAATAACCAGAATTATTTTTTTTAAAAAAAAAGCATTTATTAAAGTTTATAATACCATATTGTAGTCTCCTTCAAAGTACTCTCCACGTGAGTCAATGTACTTGTCCTGTTTTGTCCACTACTGGAAATGGTTCTGGTATACTGTTTATGGTCTTCAGCAACTTTTCTTTTACTCTGCCCACATCAGTGAATTGCTGCTTTTTCATGGCTTTCTTTATCCATGGGAATAAAAAAAGTTTTTTTTTTTTAAAACATTGATGCAATTTTTTTTTTATTTTTTTTATATCCTCTGAGCAAACAAGGCACAAATTTAGCAGACACATTTCATTTGCAAATCTTCTGTTAAAATTCGCTGGCACAAACTCCATGACAGATTTGTCTCTTCAGAAACTTGCTCAATGGTTCTTTCAACAATCTTCAATTGATTTCCTGGCAAACCTTTTTGATGTTTTCATAATTTCTGCTTGTCAAATGTCAGCCGGATTGCGGTTGGTCTTCAACTGACATGTTCCCATTTTTGAAATAGACTTGTTTTACCTAAAGCATCATCCTTAAAGGTTTGAAATAGTTTCAGCTGCAGTTTTACCCAAAAGAAAACAAAATTTCATGCACACTCTGTTCCTTGTGGTCAGCCATCACAAAATTGCCAAACTTGCTTGTAAGCACAAAAAAAAAAAAAAAAAAAAAAAAAAAAGCAGCCAGAACAATGAACCAGTGTTTGATTGCAATGTTTTTTGGTGCAGAAAACTGCACACTCACAATGCCTAGTGGTATCATCCTTAACTAGAAAATGTACACATGCCAAGTTCAGATTCTGGTTATTTTTGAGTACCCCTCATACACATGCAAAATTCATCACGCTAAACTCATGTCCCCATGGGGCATGGCTAACCCGGGGTCCCAGAGCTAAGTATGATCTATTTCAAAACTTTTGGTCATACTTTTCTCTAACTCTTCCGCTTCCTGCTTCTACCCTCATACTAACATTCTTCCTAATGAGGATTCTTTACTTAAAACTTTCTGTCTGTCTCTTTTCTTGCTTACTAACCTCAGGAGGAGGTCCTCCATTCTCCCCTGAAGCTATTAGAGTACTCGAGGGCTAGGGGTGTTTCCTCCTCTTTCAACTAACCGCTAATAGTTATAGTAGTGGGCAGCAGCGCTACTTGTATTAACCTCCTGTAGCATACATGTTACAATACTGAGATGTGGAGGGCAAGGGGAAACCGCCACATTACATTCCCAAGTAAAAGCAGCAATGGAAGTTAAAAGTGAAATCAAGATTGGCGATGGAGCCTTCACTGAAGGAGTCATGCCTGGCAGGAGAAGTAACCGGGCTTCTCAGGTCGACAGCCAACGAAATCCTGGTACTTATTCAAAAATGAAGACAAGAAATAAGCTGAATATTGGAAAACATGGAATGCAAGAACACTCTTAGAACCAGGTAAAATAGAAAATGTGAAAAAAGAAATGGAAAGACTTGAAATAGACATTCTGGGCATTAGTGAGACGAGATGGGAGCGACAGGGTGATTTCTGGAGGAGAATTTCGGATAATATATTCAGGACAAAAGAAGGGTGAGTCAGGTGCTGCAATAATGCTTCATAAAAAAGTTGGAAAGCTAATCACTACAATAATTAACTATAGTGACAGAATCATGCCGATAAGCATTCAAAATGAACCAGTAAACCTCAATATTATAATGGTCTACATGCCAACATCACAACATAGCGATGAAGAAATAGAAGAAATTTACGAACAAATAGAAGAAATCTGGAGCAGCTTTAAAGACAGAGACAATACAATAATAATGGGAGATTGGAATGCTATAGTGGGAGAAGAGAGCAATGATAATGTTTCAGGAAGATTTGGTCTTGGATGTAGGAATGAAAGAGGAAAGCAATTAATAGAATTTTGTACCCAAAAACAGTTAGTTATAACAAATACACTATTTCAAGTTCCAAAAAGAAGAAGATACACCTGGAAAGCACCTGGGGATTCAAATAGATATCAAATAGATTATATATTGGTCAAGAAAAGATACAGAAACCAAATAAAAAATTGCAAAAGCTATCCAGGTGCCGACATTAGTAATGACCATAACCTTGTCTTAATGAAAACAGAACTGAAACATCTTCTTCTTCCTATCATGGAATATAGGCCATGTGGCCTGTTCCGGTCTCATGCCATCTCTTTCTTGGTCTTCCGATTCTTCTTTTTCCACTTATTTTGTATCTGTATAATATTTTTGGTAGTCTGCTGTTGTCCATTCAATTTAAATGTTCTAGCCATTTTTGTTTATACGGTCTTATGTAGTAATTAATTGGTTTGATTTTTAGGGATTGTAAGATTTCTTCATTTGTTTTGTGGTCCCACTTGGTATATCCAGCTGTTTTTCTGAGGAACTTCATTTCTGCTGTTTGAATTCGTTTTTCATCTTTCCTTTTCATGGTCCATGTTTCGCTTCCGTATAGTAGAGTTGGTTTTGACAAGACATTATATAGTCTGATTCTAGTGTGTTTTTGTACCAGGGATGGCTTAAATATACTATTTATTATGCCATTTACTTTGACAAAGTTTGATATTTTAGTGTCTGTCTTTTTCTTCTTCGTATGATAGATCACATCCCAAGTATCTGAAAGTGTTTACTTGTTCTAGTATTTTATTATCTATCACTATTTTACTTCTTATTGGGTTTTCTCCTTTGAATGCCATTATTTTTGTTTTTTCTTTGGATATTGTCATATTATATTGCTTTGAGATATCATTTAATGATTTTAATGATCTTTATAAGTCATCTTCTGATGTAGCTAATACTATTTGATCATCTGCAAATAGTAGTGTATCTATCTTCATTTGCGGGGTCATTTGTATACCAAATGGGTTATGCTGTTTCCAGATTGTTAATATTTCATTTATATATATATTGAAAAGCAGAGGTGAGAGGGTACATCCTTGTCGTACTCCTCTTGATATATCTTTCCATTCTGAGGTATGTTCTAATTTAACTGCTATTTTATTTCCTGTATATATTTCTTGAATAGATTGTAAAAGTTGGTTTGGTATGTTTAAATTGGTTAATATTTTAAACAATTTTTGTCGACTAATTTTGTCAAATGCTTTTTCATAATCAATAAACGCCACGTGTTTCTTTTTGAAATTCTCTTCTCTTTTCTATTAATAATTTTAAAGTAAAAATTGGATCTATGCAGGATCGGCCTTTTCGGAAGCCATTTTGTTCTTCTAGTAATTTGTTTTCTACAATGCTGCTTAGTTTCTCTTTTAATATTCCTGCATATATTTTATATCCTGTATTCAGCAGGCTAATTCCCCTATAATTATTGCAATTGTCTTTATTTCCTTTTTTATAGATTGGGATGACCAGTGCTTTTTTCCAAGAGTTAGGGGTTTTTCCGGACATCCAAACCATATTAAAAAATTTCAAAAGTCTTGCATTAAATTTTTCACCTGCATTTTTGTATAGTTCTATATTTATATTGTCTTCTCCTGGCGTTTTCCTATTTTTCATCTTCTTTATTATATTTTTCAGTTCTAACATTGTGATATTTTCTGTTAGGTCATTCTTTGTCTTATAAAATTTTAATTCATTGTTCTCATCTGTCCAGAGATTTTGGCAATAGGTCACCCATTTTTTTAAATCTATTGTTTGTATTTTTATCTTTTCTTTTATTTCTTTATTCATGTATTTTATTACTTTATAGGTTTTGGGTTGTGGCTTAAATAAATCCTTTTCTAGTTCTGTTATGAAATTGTTCCATCTTTCTCTATGTTTTTTCCTTACTTCTCGTTTTGCAATTGCACTATTTCTTTTATACTCTATTTCTGCTTCTATTGTTTTGGAATTTAGCCATTTCTGGTAACTGTCCTTTTTGGTTTTTATTATATTTTCTATTTCTTTGTTCCAGTCTTGTAGTCCTCTTTTTCTAATCTATTTGTGCTTTATTCCTTTATTCCTAAGGTTTCTGTTGCTGCTTTTGTGAGAATTTGTTTCAAATTTTCCCATTCATCTTCTATGTCACTTGATTCATGTGTGGTTTCTGTTTTTAAGTTTGTGCATTTTTGATATTGTAGTCTAACTTGAGGATCCTGTAATGAAGAAATTTTGTAGCTTGGCTGGTAAGAATTTTCATTTCTATGTGTTTTTAGCCACTTTGGTTTAAAACGAATTTTTGCTGATACCATATAATGATCAGAGTTTAATTCAAAGCCTCGATATGCTCTTACATCTAAAATTAACTCCGCTAATTTAAAATTTGTGATAACGTAGTCAATTACTGATTTGTATCCTCTGGCTGACCAAGTATATTTATGTATTTCCTTGTGTTTAGACATTGAATTCATTATTCTCATATTATTATAAATGACAAAATCGTGCAATCTGCGACCATTTTGATTACATGTATCTTCGCCAAATTTACCTATGTTTGTTTTGTATTTTTTGTTTCCTATTCTGGCATTTAAATCTCCTGCTAGCAGTAAATAGTCAATTTTGTTTGTTTTATCTATGGCATTCTGTAATTCTTTATAAAATATATTACTGTCTTCTTCTTTTCCCTCTTCTGGTGCATATGCACCAATTATTGTTATGTGGCCTCTTAATGTCTTGAGTCTAATTTCTATTAGTCTTTCATTCAAATAGTTGTAATATACAATATTGTTCTTTAGGGATTTATGTACCATAATCATTATACCTGCTTTTGCTCTTTCTTCTTTTTTTACCCCACTGTAGATTTGTATATGAACTGAAAGATTTGAACTGAAACATAGGAAACAAATCCAAAGATACAACCCAATAAGATGGAACCTTGAAAAATTAAAGAGAGGATACCAAGAGGCAACTGATCATAACATTCCAGTAAACATAGTCAGAATAATATTGAAAACCATTGGAATATGATTAAAGAGTTAATTACAAATTCATCAAATCAATTATTGAAAAATGCAGAAAAAGAAAAAAGAAAACTTTGGATAACAGATGAAATACTTGGCCTTATGGATGAAAGAAGAAAATATAAAAATGCTGTTAAAGAAGAAGATGTGGCCAAATACAAATGTTTTAAAAATCAAATTATAAGAAAATGTAGACAAGCCAAAAAAGAATACCTGGAAGAACAGTGTAATAACATAAATGAATTATTTAAAAAAGAAAACATAAAGAAAACCTATAAAGAAATTAACAAACTGACTTTCAAATTTAATAAGAACAGCAAAAACAATGCCATCAAAGATGAAAATGGAAAATTACTAATAGAATCTGAGGATATATTAATGGAATGGAAGAAGTATCTTGAAAATCTCTATAATGGCGATGAACTTGGTGTTGATATCAGCATAGAAAATCAAAATGAAGATAATCTAGGACCCCCAATGATGCATGAAGAATTTGATAAAGCACTGTCCGAAATGAGTAAGGGAAAAAGTCCAGGTGTAGATAATATTCCTATAGAACTGCTACAAAATCTAGGTGATGAGACAAAACTTACTCTATCAATTAATAGCCCAAATCTATGATAGAGGAGAAATACCAAAAGAGTTTATGAAATCAACCATAATACCAATACCAAAAAAGAATAATGCAAACAAATGCAGCCAATTTAGAACAATTGGCTGCATTTGTTTAATCCCACATGTTAGCAAAATTCTGCTAATTCAAAATAGAATTTATTCAAAAATAGATTGTCTATTGGATGAAGACCAATTTGGATTCAGAAAGAATAAAGGAACAAGAGAGGCAATACTCTGTTTAAGAACAATAATAGAGAGAATATTAGACCTTAGTCAAAATACTTACATTTGCTTCCTTGACTTAGAGAAAGCATTTGATAAAGTAAACCAGCAAATACTCCTAAATTGTCTAACTAATATCAGCATAGATTTGAGGGATAGGAAAATAATTTATCAAATTTACAAAAATCAAAATGGATGGATTAAAATCAATGATAAGGAGAAAATAATATCAGAAGTAAGACAAGGATGTATACTTTCACCACTTTTATTTAATTTATATATTGAAAAGGCCATTCAGGAAACTAAAAATAAAATAAATAGTGGCATAAAGATAAATGGTGAGCAAGTCGTGTGTATAAGATTTGCTGATGACATAGCCCTTGTAGCAGAAAACAGAAGAACGTTAAAAACAATGCTAGAATTACTAAATAATAACCTTGAAAAATATAAAATGAAAATCAACACAGATAAGACTAAAATCATTGTTACAGGCAAAATCCCTATCAATACAGAGCATATAGACATCAGCAGGGAACAAATAAAACAAGTGAAAAGCTTTAAATATTTAGGAAGCCTGATAACAGAAGTTGGCAGAACAAGAGAAGACATAAGATCAAGAATAAACAACGCAAAAGCCTAATTCTCTAAGATGAAAAGCATTTTAACAGGAAACCTCAACCTACAATTGAAAAAAAAAAATTAATAAAGACGTTGATATGTAGCATTGCACTGTATGGATGTTAAACCCGGATTCTAGACAGAGAAGATGTAAGAAGATTGGAGGCTTTTGAAATGTGGTGCTGGCGTCGCATGAACAAAATAAAATGAACAGAAAAAAAATCAAACCAACAAGTCCTGAGAGAGATAAACGAAACAAGAACTCTAATTAAATCGATCAAAATTAGAAGGGATAGGTGGTGACATATACTTCGACATGATGGACTTGTGAAAAGAATAACTGAAGGCAAAATAGAGGGGAAAAGAAGAAGAGGCAGACCAAGGAAAAGCTTTCTTGACCAAGTCAAAGACAGCACGGGTTTGAGGAGTTACCAGGAGGTTAAGAAGAAACCCAATGCCAGAGCGGAATGGAGGAAATTGCTGCTGAGCTACCAGTCCCAAGACTGATGCAACTGATGATGATGATGAAACTCACTAAGGAAAGAAGCCTTGGTTACCATTTTCCTTGTATCAAGTATAAGGAGTGCTAGTTTGATGTGCATTTAAAAGTGGTGCAAAGATATTTTATTTGGACTACCTTGGAGGGATATGTAGTATTGCCTTGATTGCAATGTTTTTTGATTTGATGTTTTTTTGTGCTCTGGGGATTCTGGTTTGAAATTCAGTACAAATCAGCAGTTTATCTCGATCTTGCACAGTGCTGTGAGTCATTGCTATATGTTAACATATGGTATTGATTTACAAATAAATTTTTATATTTTATTCTTGTGTGATATTGTGTGTCATTATTGGATAGAAAAGCTTAGGTGTTTGCAAGGAATTGCCAACACTTAAGGCTTTCTATAAATCTGAAAAGTGTTTTTAAGAATTCATCTTAGCAGAGGCATATTTTTCATCTTTTACTCACTAAAATATATCCCTACTCATCTATAGGTATTATCTGGTCACGATATTCGATGGTTATTATCCCAAAGAACTGGAACCTGTTCAGTGTAAATATATTTGTAGCTCTAACTGGACTTTACCAGTTGTTCCGCATATACGAGTAAGTATTATTTAAGTTTGCTTTATATTCATTTTTATAATCTTTTACAGTCATCCTTTAATGTTCTTTTTCACATTCTAGTAGTCTAAATATGTTCAAAGACTAAACTGTTGTTCTTAACTAGCACCCAGGCAGCATAAATTTCTTCTTCACTCAACTCATCTCACACTGTGGTTCCAAGCAGTCTCTTTAGGGGAAAACATGAAGTCACATCTGAGAGGTGTCATGGGTAAGATGGTTCTAGATCTAGAAATTAACTATGTTTGTTTATAAATGTCAGAAATAAGGGGAATGAAACTGTTGCATTGATAGTTTATCCTACCTGAAAATTGTGGGAAAAAGTGAGATATGGTTGGATAAAGATGGTAGTGTATGTTTTTCATGAGAATAGGAAGGGCAAGAAGAGAGGGGGAGTGCTTTGATGATAGAGGCATTATGCCTGTGCAAGGGAAAAATAGTGGTACTGGTTTTGAAGAAGTACGGCGTAAGGTGAAAAGGAACAGAATATTTAGTTGGTTGTTATATAGACCTGGGAATCTGGAAGATGGTGACAAGGAAATGTATAGAAAAATTAGTCCCACAAATAAGTAAAGGTGACAATTACAGGAGATTTTAATTATGGTAATATAAATTGGAATGAAGAGTTGGGTAAAAAGGAGAGAATTTTTTGGGTATTCGAGAGTCAGCTGTCTTAGGCTGTATGTTAAAGAGGGTATGTGAGAATTTAGTCTTGGATTTGATCTTCTCTTCAGAGGATATTGCAAATGAGAATGTCATATTATTTCAAGATGGGACGTAGCATATACAGGTGGTGGAGGAGATAAGGGATTTGGGAACAATGACCTGAAATTTAGAGGACACATTGCTCAATTTGTGAGGACACCGTAATTAATTATGGCAGTGAAGCAGAAGTCCATTATCAGGTTACATACAGATTATTATGGATTTGGTTTAATTCATTTTAAGTGGGTTGAGGATATATTTGAAAGGATTCAGAAACAATGGGCTAAGGCAGTTTCCAGTCTCCGGAATGTTGGCATGAATGAAGAAAAATTGAAGAAATGCAATTTACAGAGTCTTGTGGATCAGAGAAAGGGGGGGGGGGGATATAACTGCACTATGGAATTGTTACCAGATTGATTTGGAAAACATTATTAATAGAATGATTTATTTATATAAAACAATATTAGGAAGTGAAAATACATGAAATACTGTATTCAGGATATGATGAAAGAGCATGAAAAAGAAGTGGCACTTGTATACAGTGAAGAGACAATTGAATGTTTGATGCATTTGGAAGCCTATAAGTAACTGAATAATAATGGCTAGATTGTATTCAAGATGTATTAAATTACCCATCATACAGATTTATGGACCAACAAATGATAAAGGCCTTGAAGAAAATGAGATTTTTTTATTAAAAAAATTAGATATGTATAGAACAAATACCCAAGCATGACTTGATTATGCTTATGGCTGATATTGAATGCCAAATTTGATGAAAGGAATAATGAAGATGCAAGAGCAATAGATAATGAAGCATGCTGTCAAAATGAGCTAGATATAAAAAAAATTTTTTTTTTTTAATTCAGCTAACACCTTTTATTCCCGTATTGGGAGTAGGTGAGACCGTTTTAACCCTATCTAACTTTTGGAGACTGAGTGGCAGTTCAATCTCCACTGGTAAGAGATAGCTGGACTAAGACTATCACGAATTTAATCGGCATGCAGTGAAGAGACAGCTAACAAGTGCCACCATCTCGCGATCCCTAACGCAATATTTTTAATGTCTGAAAATAGTGTGGGTTCAATGGTCGATTTTCTTGAGTTTACGGGATGAAAAACCCACTTGCCCATGCCAGAGTTCAACTAACTCAGGAACCGGTTGAAAAAAAAGGCTTAGAAAATATTCCTGTAGTCTGTGACTAGATTTGAACCGAAGTCTTCCTTCATGCAGTCAAGCGCCATGGAGTGCAAATGCCACTCCCATTGGGCCACACAGACCCTCACCTGTGTAGCTCTTGCAGTTAAAACAAGCCAAATTGATTTGTGTTTGAAAATCAAGGTGTTTTGATTAAAGCAAGGCAAGGTACTGATGTAGCATCTGATCACTACTTGGTGACAGCTGAACTTAAAGCTGCTGTGTAGGAATAAGAATATAAAAATCAAAATGCAAAGATAGAGCCTCCATAGCTCGTTTGGTAGATGAAGCCCTTTGGTTGGAAAAACCTGGGTTCGAATCCCATTTAGAATACAAAGAACCTTTGGCAGAGTTTTTCTTACCTAAAGCTCAGTTTTTTATCCTGCAAACCAGCCAGCCAGAAAAACACATGCAATTTACAGCCATAGCAGATAGGATTAACCACCCTATCATAACCATTATCAAGTTCCTAAGAAGTAGTGACTTGGCCATGACAGGCCATTCAGCCTAACATGAAAAGGAAAGGATAAGAAATATGTCAAAGTTAAAAATGAATGAAATAAAGGAAAATTTTTCTGTTTAATAACACCATTGAATACTTCAATCTAAATGAAACGGATCACTGTCAGTGAACATATGATTCAGTAATTTAGAATAACAACAGTGGATTTTGTAAACATAAGTGGGAGACCTACTTATAACTAATAAGGAGAAAATCCTCTCAAATTTTAGGTAAACTCGATGCTGTACTAGACCAAACTTCTCAAGCTTATTATTGATGATATAAGATTGGTGTTCCAGTTTTCTCTTTGTCCAAAGAGATGGTATTCACAAAGAACTTGGTAAACACCTGGGAGGAATAGAGTTGACCATTTATCCTTGGAAGGTAACAAAAGAAGAGAGTTTGTTAAGGAAAAAACATGGGTACTAAGATATATTTCTGGAGGATCTTGAAATTGGGTTAGAGATTCCAGCAACATAAAGAATTAGTATTCTCCATAACAGCAGTGTTTCTTAAATTGTTCTTCAGAATCCTGGGATTCTGTAAAGTCTTGTAAGACTTCCTCAGAGCATACAGACATTTGTAACTTGTATTAGATGTTGTTTCTGAGAAAAACCTTCAGTAATTGGGAAAATACTAAGTTTTTATTAAAGTGATTTATTTCTAGAACTGTTATGTTACTTTATTATTTGTAATGTTATATATATATATATATATATATATATATATATATATATTTTTTTTTTTTTTTTTTTTTTTTTTTTTTTTTTTTTGAGATGGATGATGTGCCAAATCTTGCTGTATAATAACAGCCAGTGAAGAAGGTGAATTTGTTATATACAGATGTAGTCAGTACAACTGAAGGAGAACAGGATATTCATGAAGGCTAATTCTCTGTTCTTCTCTACATTCATGGTGAAATGCTAATGTCAAGGAACAGGTATAGGTTGTTGATTTTTCTTAGAATAATGGGTAGAACATCAGGGTGAGGCCATGCTGTGCTATGTGGATGATGACAAAAACATCATCCACATAGCATACACAAAATGATGATTGAGGTTGGCTTCTTGTAAACCTAATTTTAGTAATGATGGATCATTTAATGTTATCTGTAGTCTGCTATGTTAATACATGGTGCATGATTTGAAAAGTCTCAAATCATATCCACAGCTGGCAAAATAGCTTTAAACTTCACTTGTGAATTAACAGCCATACAAGCACCTCTAAAGTCTCTCTAATCTGATAATAAACATTACAGGAGGAATAAACATCTTCAGTGACTCAAAATCTGCACTTGAAGAATTAAGAAATGGAAAAATAAAATGCACATAGGAATTCATGAACATCTAACAACTTTAAATTTGAAAAATAAAAACTGTACATGCAATAGATACCTGCCCATGTAATTATTGAAGGCAATGAGAAAGCAGACAGACTAGCCAAAGAAGCAAGATACTCTCCTCAAAAATTACACCCCACTACCAATAACTGATGCTGTTGCAAAAGTAAGTTTGTTTTAACAAACTATCAAGAAGAAGCATAAAATCAGCGAAATTAATAAAAATAGAGAAATAACCACAGTCATCACTAGACTACGGAAGAAACATTTTAAAGGCATGAAAATTCAGCCGGATGGTACTAGATGCTATGTAATATGCAAGAACTGTCCAGGAGCCAAACTAACATGTGCCCATATCTATTCTTGTTCAGCAATTGCTGCTGCTCTACAGAAAATTGACAATAACCTTATAGAAAAGTTCTACTCCATCAAAGTTCAACAGATTGCCAAAGCAGTTCTACAGGCTTACAGTGATATCTAGAAGCTTTTAACGGACTCGACAACAACCTGAGATGAACTCAGTTCTTTCAAATGAAAGAGTGATGTTACTGAAAGATTTGTTACCATTGAAAATAAAAATCACTGATACTATCATCATCATCAAATCCCTGCCATGTACCCTCAAGGGGTGTACAGGATATGATAGTACTACATGAAACATTTACATCATTACTATCTTCCTATCTACAATTTTCCTCCAAATCAGTCTGTTACTTGTCAAGACTACATTACCAGATCTTGTATTTCTATCGTCTAAGGCACTTTGTACCGTATCAATCCACCTATATCTTGGTCTTCCTCTGAGTCATTTTTCTGCCAACTTGGCAGAGAATACTTGTTTTGTGAATCTTTCCTCGCCCATTCTGTTTAAGTGACCTAACGCATTCCTAGATGCTGATAATGTCAAGTTCTTTCCTAATATTCTCATTTTTAATATGATATTGCCATTGATGCCATTTGTTCACGCCTTTAATCTTTCTCAGGACTCTCATATCTGCAATCTCTAGTTATTGGTCAAGTGTTTTACTTCTAACCCAGCTCTCAGATCCATAAGTTAAAACTGGTTTCAACACTGTCTTGTATACAGCTAATTTAGTGTTCCGACTAATTTCTCTCTTATTCCATATGAATTTATTCATTTGACTTCCCGCCATACCAGCTTTGTTGATTCTGTTGTCTATTTCCATATTTAATTTGCCATCTTCAGTAAAAATCGTGCCTAAGTAGCCGAAATGTTTTACTTGTTCCACAGGTTCTCCACTCACAACACAGTTGATATTTTCAATGATTCTACCTATTTTCATTGTCTTTGTCTTTTTATTGCTGACCTTCATACCATATCTATTACAAGAGTTATTCAATTTAGTCAGAGAATCTTGCAGACTTGTAGCAGATTTATTTAGAAGTATAACATTATCTGCATAAAGCAAAGATTAACATCTTCAATTTTGATATCAGTTTCCTTCATAATGTGATCTATATATATATATAATGAATAACAGAAGGGATAATGTACATCCTTGTCTCACACCAGATTTAACATTAAACCATCTTCCTGTACTTCCTTCAATTCTAACTGCTGACTTATAACTCAAATAAAGACTAAGTATTGCTTGATATAATGCCCCATTAACACTATATAACTGTAGCATTTTTAATAGCTTCTCTCTTGGCACCTTGTCATATCCCTTTTCCAGATCGACAAAACTTAAATACAGATCTTTGTTATATTCCCATGATTTCTCAACTATCTGTCGTAGAGTGAAAATCTGATTCTTACAGCCTCTATTTGGCCTGAATCCAGCTTGTTCTTCACCAAGCTTCTCTTCCACAATCCTTCTCAACCATTTCTCAAGTACTTGCATACAGTATATTTTACCAGGAACACTCAGTAATGAAATACCTCTGTAATTCTTACATTCAGTTTTATTTCCCTTTTTATATATGGATACTATGAGAGCTTTACTCCAGACATCTGGAATTCTTCCATATATCCAAGCCTTCCAAACTATGCAGTGCAGTCACTGTAAGACTTTTATACCTCCATCTTGAGCATTTCTGGTCAAATATCATCTACTCCTGTTGCCTTTCCACATTTCAGGCTTTTGATGGCTTTTTCTACTTCAAGTGTGGATATGTATTCCTGACTGCATGTGTGGTCAGTGTTTTTTTACCACTGTGCTGTCATCACTGCTTGTTTCATTTAGCAATTTTTTGAAGGAATTACTCCATACTTTAAGGATATCTTTTTCTCCTGTTTTCATGTCACCTTTATTATCTCTAACTCCTTTTACAGCACTCTTTTCCCCATTCCTAAGCTTCTTCAACAACCTCCAGAATATTTTGCCACCTTCTTGATATTTATTTTCTATGTTCTTGCCAAAGTCCTCCCATGACTTTTGTTTAGCTAGTTTGACACAGTGTTTAGCTTTCTTACATTTGTCTCTGTATTCTCTAAGAGCACAAGCTGACTTATTTGCCAGGAGCTTTTGGTATGCTTTCTTCTTTTCCTTCACTGCCTCTTTAACTTCCTGTGTCCACCATACAGTTCTGATTTTTCTGTCCTTGCAGACAACCTCACCACATGCTTCGCTGGCTGAATCAATCAGTGTTTTCTTCAGGGCTTGCTACTGAATATCCAAGGTTTTGTTCCTGTTCTCAAACTGTTTCATTTTTTCTTGAATAAAATAATATTTGTGTATTTTAGTCTACAGTTCACATCTGAGAACTGCTCAACTTTTATTCTCTTTAAAACTTTCTTACATGTTATTCTTTTCAATATGAAATTCAATTTTATCCTGCTCAAGACCAAATGCTGATCACTTCCAATTTCAAATCCTCTGTACATTCTGGTGTCCTGCGCCAGTGGGAAAACATCACTGTCAACAATAACATAATCAATGAGACTTTTCTTATTCCTTACTGCTTCTCTCCATGTGAATTTGTGCACATTTTTATGTTGGAACATGGATTTAGTAATAACCAGTCCATGTCCTGAGCAGAAATCCAGCAGGTATTTGCCATTATTATTAGCTTTGCTCTTTTCTCCAAATTTTCCCAAAATATTTTTGTATGTCTGACAATCATTTCCTACTCTATTTAGATCCCCAACAAGGACCAACTTTTCCTTTTTCATTGTCAGTTACTTTCTCTAAAGCCTCAAAAAATTCCTCCACTTCTACCTTTGTAGAACCTTCTGTGGGACAATAGGCACAAATAAGTCTCATTGTCCCTATTCTCATATTTGCCCACATCACTCTACTTGAGACTGCTTGCCATTCAAGAAGATTAGCCTCGTATTTAGTGTTGAATACTATGACCACTCCTTCTTTTCCTTGATTGTCATTGCCTGAATATATCATTTGGTATTCATTGCTCAGAAAAATCTCGCCAGTTTTTGTCTTTTTTGTTTCAGTCACCCCTATTATGTCGATTTGGTACTTATCTAATTCCTCAGCTAGCTCCATTTCTTTGCCATTCAGGCTTCTTATGTTGATAGTACCAATCTTGAAGTCTGGTGATGTTTAGTTGGGTTGGGTTTTAGTAGTTGACTTTTTGCTGTTTGCCTGTTCCCTGGCGAAAACAGCAGAGGCCCTTTGTTTAACTGGGTGATGCCCCAGCCAGCATGAAATTCTGTCATGTTGTACCATCATTTGAAATTTTTGTTTAAGCCAATAAGAATTAGGTTGGCTAAATCCCAAATTGCCAGCCTCCTCGTCCATTCAGTATTCAAGTAGATACCTAACGGGGTTCACCACGAGAAGGTGGGGATTTGGACATTAGGGCAGAAGCCCTGGTCGGTTCTCCGCATTCCTTTGAAGGCTATGTGGAGATCTCCTCTCAGTTATATAGCTTTGACCCTTAAGCACCCCAGCATGCTGAACTTAGTGTACAAATTCTCTAAAAACTATTTTTGAAGGGAGAAACAATGATTTGTAACTAAGTTAAACTTATACTGAGGAAGTTTTTTCATTGGCTTTCAAGTATATTACCAAAAATTGAATTGTTTTCAAGCATAAACAAACAAAAGTTTTTCTGCAAATCTTCCATGGTACTTTGTGACATTGAATAAGCAGGGATGCATGTACAAAATTACCTTAAAATACAACACATTTCAATGATGCAATAGGTAAATTCATGACTTAGCTGGTTTGATGCTAGAGTTAGTCCCTTTATGTGAGGCACATGTTTGTGGTGGAGAGGATCTCCCAATGATGGTTCTAGCCATTATATTTTTTCCCTATGCTCTTCTTCCTATATTCTTTCTTTTCATTCTCCTATATTCCACACCACCACCACCATCATCACCACTGGGATTCAACACTGCACTGTCATGTGAAAAATAATACAATGCAGCTATAGGTCAGTGTTTAGTTTAGAAAGCCAATCCAAGCCTCATCCATCACCTCGTGGATGCCTTGGAGGTTACCATGAAATTGGTGCCTTGGGCAGTCATTCACAATATGAGTGATTGTCTGGGCTATGGGGGGAACAGTCACAATAAGGGTGGTCTGACAGTTTCCATTTGTGTAGTAGGTAGCCACATCTGCCCTGGTTAGTTCTGATCCTGTTCACTGATATGACCTAATCTTCCTAGGAAGGCCAAAACCAGGCTGTGGAGCACAGGGATCTTCAACCAGAAACCATTTATTGGACCAGTGTTCTCTCCACATGCCAGGTGTTGATGGTAAGGCAGCTGAAGAGAGTTTGATCATGGACCAGAAAGGGTTTTGTGATTTTAGGTGAATACTAGGTGGATTTATGAGAGTCAACAGTGCAATAGAACAAAAGTAAGAAAACATGTCAATGGCTGTCAGTACACAGGCTTAACACTCTTGTGATACAGGTACAGTGCCGGCCTGGTTGGTCGCAGGTTAGACTCCTACTGCAGGTATGGATGTTGGTGATTGTCTTACCTTGTGAATTGCTATAATCTTTGAGTATGATGCAGTATGACCTTTACTTTCTCTGCACCATTAAAACCATAAATCATCATCATCACAGGTTCAGTTCATACCTGTGGATGGTTTATTGTATGCACACATGCATGTACACTCATATCTTCTGATGGTTTGACTTGTATAAACACATTTCTAACTAATTTCATACATTCTTATGAGCTGGATTGAAGTTGCTAGTGCAGCATCTGGTCTAATGTGTGAAATTGGGGCATTCCTGATTTATCATATTAAACTGTTTATTTTCCAACTGAGATTAATTCGTTACTACAATGATGTTACTTTTTTCTAATTTCGAGATGTAAATACAGTAGAAATGTGCTTTAGAGACATCATTATAACAAATTGATGTGCTATAACAAACTACAGAAATGCAGCATGTATTCCGTAAAACTTTACTATTACAATCAGAAGATGATAAAGGAAATGGCGGGAGATTGTACATTGATGGCAAAACAATGTACAATCTGTATATATGGCAGGAACCATACAAAAGGAAATGGAGATGAAAAAGAACAAACAAAATCAAGGAAAGTAATGCAAAAAGTAATAGAAGACATAAAAAAGAAGAGAATGTAAATGCAAAATTGATATATAAGTTTTGAAATTTTTATGTTAGTATAAATTAATGTAACTTTAATTTGATTTTAATGGTACGAAGTCTAAAGCCAGTAGTTTACCTTGTTTGAAAGAATATTTCAAACATGTGTGATTATATATATATATTTCAAAGATGTGTGATTATAGTATCTAGAAAAGGCAGGCTATTATTATTATTTTCCTTTTCTATAGTGAATTGGATTCTAGGGTGCTGTCTGTTGAGATGGAGCAGAAAGGAGTCTGTGTCTGAGCCATGTGGCCAAACAGAGAACACATCAATTTATCTTAGCTGGATAGAAGGTTTGAGAATAGCAGTATCAAGAGCATATTTTTCAAAATGCTCCATATAATAATTAGCTAAAGGGAATAATTATAATTAGCTCATGGCTGTGCTCTCAATCTCTTTATAAATGGTATCTTTTGAAGTGAAGCAGCCAGAATGAATAGATTAAAAAGATCAATGATATCATGGGGAAAAACTTTTTTTTTTTTTTTAGTAAATATAAGGTGTCAGAAAGAGAGATGTTGGTAAAAAGAGAGGTGACGTCAAAGCTTATCATGATATCATTATTATATAAAACTAAATTTTGGATTAAAGATTTGAAATGAGTTTAATTTTTAGTGTAACATGAAGAATGACTAAGTGGGGTTAAGGATTTAGCTAACTTAAAAGAGGGCGGGAGGAGTCAGTAGCATCTACTATGGGACAGAGAGGATTATTGGGTTTATGATTTTTGGCAATCCATATATCTGGGCTGGGTGGGGGGGGACTAAAAGTTTTTTTTTTTTTTTAAACTATTTCAGAAGGCCAAGATGTGACATTCTTAAGAAGACTTTTTTACTGTTTTCTTTTGAGAATTGATGGGATCATAATCCAGTGGAAAATGTCAGAGGCTGCATTACCTATAAAGGAAGAGGAAAAGATGATAGCATTGAACTTTATGATCAGTTACAAAACATATGAGAGAGGCTGAAAAGTTCTGCTTAACACTTTGAACAAAAAAGGTACCATGGGACCAGATATAGTATTTGGTCCCATGGTATCAGTTAGAAAAATATCAGTAACACGGAAATCTTTAAAAAGTGCTTAAATGAGGCTGTATCTGAATGT
Organism: Typopeltis vanoorti; assembly: GCF_054136105.1. Taxonomy (NCBI): domain Eukaryota; kingdom Metazoa; phylum Arthropoda; class Arachnida; order Uropygi; family Thelyphonidae; genus Typopeltis; species Typopeltis vanoorti. Next base: position 39,012,948 of record NC_143567.1, on the reverse strand, counting down.
ATCCCTAGTGTTCGAAGAATAAGTTGGGAGTGAAATGGATGTACAACCTCATTAAGCAAGAGATCCACAAGAAGAAAATGTAGAAAGAATATTGTCAGAATAAGAGTGAGAGGAGTTATGAAATATATAAAGTGCAAGCCAGATAATGAGTATTGTGCAAAAAACTGAATCAGAGTATGAAAAGAAATTGGCTATGCAGGCTAAAGGCAATTCAAAAGTTTATCATTATGGTGCAAGCAAAAGAATGAATGCATGTGGAAGATTAATGTTACTGAATGCAGGTGGTACTCTAATGTCAGAAGCTAATGAGATTGTTCAATTAATGAGCTAAGATACATCAACCAGGTGTATGTAACATGGTGCACAGTACTACTGCTACATTGGATGAAGAGTTAGAGGTGCATGAAAATGAGGTTGAAGAGCTGTTGCATAACCTGGATAGGAATTTGTCAATAGGGACAAATGGAATATCAGCACATTTGCTAAAGGAATGTTCAGCCCAATTGGCTAGGCCTTTCACATGTTTGTATAACTTGAGTCTCAGCTTTGAAATGATACCACAGGAATGTATGATAGTTCCATTGTACTTACAAGGGTGGTGCAAAAACTGATGTGTCTAACTACCAACTAACAGTATCTCTGGTGTGGTAGTGAAGATTTTAGAGAAGTTGGTAAGAATTTGCATACAGAAATGGGTAGACAAACAAGATATACTCTGCAAGGAGATGCATGGATTTACTAAAGGAAGGTCATGGTTTAGCAATTTGCTCATATTTCATAACAATGTTATGGCTGAGTTGGCTAAAGGGAATGGATACACTATGATAATGTTGGATTTTGCTAAGGCATTTGATAGGATACTACACGAAAGGCTGTTCCATAAACTGGAGAATATAGGATTGGAATATAAATTTTTTGACTTGGATCAGTGGATGGTTGACAGATAGGCTACTCTCTAGGCGCTTCTTCCTTTAATGCTATGGCCTTTACAGATGATCTTATTCTCGTAGCCTCTACTAAGATAGGCTTGCAGGAACTCCTTGACTGGGCAGTTGACGTCTTCTCTATTCGAGGCCTTTCTATTAATGTAAAGAAGTCCTGCTCTTTAGCTCTTGTCCCCTCTGGTCATGACAAGAAGCTTAAGGTCGAGACTATAGAGTTTTCCCTGCAAGGGAGGCCTTTGCATGCTTTGACCATCCTGTAAGAGTGGAGACACCTTGGTATAATGTTCACCCCAAAGGGAAGGTCTTCTGTCCTTTCTATCCTAGAAGCTGGGATCGCTTCTTTGAGGAAAGCTCCTCTTAAGCCCCAGCCAAGACTGTTTCTCCTTTTCCATTATCTCCTACCTCTCGCTTTTACCACAAGTTGATGCTTGGTAGGACATATATCTCGGTACTGTCCCGAATGGACAGGGCTATCCATTCAGCTATGAGATCATGGCTCCGGCTGCCGCCTGACACCGCTACTGCATATTTCCACGCAAGGGTGAAGGATGGTGGGCTCGAGGTTCCATCACTTAGATGGCTGATCCCACATCTGCGGCTGTCAAGAATCGCGAAGTTAGAACTATCTTCTTCCCCTATTTGCAGAGAGGCTTTCTATAGCCCATTAATACAAGAAGACTTTAGGCGGCTAAAGGCTGGTCCCATTATCAGGGTATATCAGGGTACCTTAATTGAGTCAGCACCTGCAGAACACAAGAGGCAGGCATCTTTGTTGCACTGTTCTGTAGATGGTGCTCCTTTAAAAGGGTCATCTGGTGCCTCCCCAGCATGATTGGGTAAGGGATGGCACTAGACTCCTCCCTGGGTTCGAGTATATTGACCTTATCAGGACGAGGATCAATGCCTTGCCTACTCGAGCCCACACAGCTCGATGGGGTAGTGACAACTCAAACTGTAGGGCTGGCTGCCACTACAGTGAGACAGTGTCTCATGGCCCAGTGTTGCTTCTGCACCCATGGGGTCCGCTTGCGGAGGCATGACGCCGTGGTCTCCATTCTGAACAACTGCTTTAAGAACAAGGGTTGGGAGACCGCAGTGGAACCACATTATAGGACCTCTGCAGGTTTGCGTAAACCAGACTTAGTGATTAAAGAGATGGTGACGTTTGGGTAGTTTATGCGCAGGTGGTGGGAACAGGATACCAACTAGCCTATAGCCATAATAATAAAGTGAACTACTATAAAAATAACCAAGATCTAGTTAGTAAGATACGGGAGGAGCATGGGACAACTCCAAGGTTTACCAGTACCACCACTCTTTACATGACGTATGGAGCACAGATAGTTATAAGGACTTAAAACACCTTGGGCTTATGCAGGAGGATATAAAAGTTCTTTCCTTGAGGGCCCTACAGGGCACACTGGTGGCATGGGCATTGCCACCAGAGAATGACTAAATGATAACTAGAACAAGCATAGGGTAAAACACTTGTAAAGGCTTAGGCCTATATCAAGTCTGGACGTGATGTAAGGGTAGTATTGCCCATAACCAGTACAAAGATTAATAAAAAAAAAAGTTTTTTTTAAATGACCAGTGGTGTACCTCAGGGTTCAGTCCTTGGGTCAATCTATACATTAATGACATTAGGAAGGATCTAACAGGAGATGTGCAATTGTTTGCCCGATGATGTGAAGATAGGCAGGGCAATCAGGGATGCTATTGATATCCAATCACAAAATGATTTGAATGGGCTGGAAATTTGGGCAAATGAAAATGGCTGTCAGTTTAATGTTAGTAAGCATAAAGTTATGCATATTATACAGTATGGTGCAAAAAAAGTACTGAATAACTACAAAGATATGTGTATGTTATGAATACATATAAATTAAAAGTTTATTTTAATTTATATTCCAGTATACGTTGTGAATTCCTTAAGTTATTTAATAATCATGTGCAACCACCATATAAGCTTTTCTACGAGAATCAACTATACCATATTAGCAGGGCTATGTTACAAAAAACTAATGAGGCTAGGGTTCTGGTGGATAGCAATTTGAAGTTCAAAGGTCACATAGCAAAAGCTGAAAATACAACTTAGAGGATAATTGTGATGTTGAAGCGAACCTTGACATGTAAGGATAAACCAGCATTTTGTCTCTTTGTAAAGTCTTGATTATTGTGCACAGATTTGGTCTCATGGGTGCTAAGGGAATAAAGAAGCTGTAGAAATGTTGCAAAGAAGAGTTACAAAGATTATATCCAGATTATGGGATTTAGATTATGAGGAGAAAGAGGGGTGATAGGACTGAAGTCTATAAATTTCTGAATGGATGTTATAGGATATCTGATGAAATTTTTTTGTTATATGGAAGGTGGGGAAAGAACATAAGGAGCATCCATGGAAGTTAAGTTTGTTTGCAATCAAGAAAGGACTAAGAGCTAGGTTGTTCTCTCACACAGCAGTGAGTGAGTGGAATAATTTGCCTTTAGGGGAAATGAGTGCATCTGGTGTGGATGAATTTAAGGGAAGGTATGACAGCTGGTTTGGGCGATTTATATCCTCTCTTGATGAGTCCTTGACTCCTTGGAGGTCTCAGATAATAATAAGAACTGTGTGGTGTCAAGATAGTAGGAAAAGAAGTGAGAGGAAGACTTAAGATTATTTGGATTGATGCAGTTAATAGTATCACAGAAGACCAAAATGTAGTATAGGATATGACAAATAATAGATTAATTTAGAAGAAAGTTGTTGTTAAGGGGATTATGTTAATAATTCAAACTTGTATAATATTTTTCTAGTATCCTAATACCACTTGGTATTAGGATACTAGAAATTTTACCTTTTCTATAATTTACATTTCTTTTCCATGCTCAAAGATGATTTCGAAGTTTTTTTTTTTCCTCTTCCCACAATATGCCAAAAAGAATATTAGTCAATTGAGAAATATTTGATAGAGAAAAATATAATTTTCATAATCTGTGAGAATATGATGTTAATAACTGGTAGGAATACTTGAATATAAAGATAGTTCTTCATTTTGAAAATTAGCTTAACTTAAAAACATGCAATATATGAACATAAATATCACTTTTAAATAATTTCAGATTTTTTTTTTTTTTTTTAAAAAACAAAAGATCTGTATATAAAGTACATTCAAAAAAGTTAATGGTCACGTTTCTATGCTTTATAATATGCACGCTATTCTGCTAAGAATACATTAAGATATAAACATATTTTCATATCTTTGGTTGTAATAACTGCTTTAGTATATCTTAAAAGAATTTCTACTAATTTCTGGTAGAAAGCAGATGGTGTTCTCTGCATCACTAAAGCATTAAGTTCCACTAATAAAGGCCATGTTCCAATTCTTCATTCCACAGAGATATCAGGTTTAGGTTGGGTCTGTGTTGGCTACTGCAGTGTTCTGATGTTATTCTCTCCAGACCATGTATTTACAATCATTGCTTTGCGACTTGGAGTGTTATTCTTCTCCAGGCATTGTCATCATGCTAAAAGAGCTTGTAGCATGACTTCATAGGCTAATTGATAATATATACCTTCATTAACAACTATGTGAATTGTAATTCTTTCATCCTTATGTGCTATAGCATTGTTTTATTTCTTAACAAGGAATTGACTAGCCATCAGATATAAACAGGAAATCAGTGGCTGAATGAAAGAAATTGTAAAAAAAAAAAAAAAAAGTTTAAATAATCAAAATGCATACTTTATGGTTGGTTGTGTAAGGATTATCTAAACTGCTGCATAAATAAATCACATGGTATCCAGCCACATCTTGGCAATTTAATGTTCAACTCATACTCCAGGTCAGTCATCTGCAGCATTTTCATCATCCTGACTAGTCTGGATTATGAAAGGAATATTAAGATGCTAGTGAGTAACCAGATACCATGTGACTTGATTGTATACTAAACTCTTGCCATTACAGCCACTCTGGGCACACGCCACAGAATATGGTGGAAGAAAGCCACAGTAATACACCACAGTAAGTATAAATTTGAAAGACTATTCATAGAATCAGCCTCACCCCTAAGAAACATGCCAAACCTCGACAAATTTGGGAGACGTACATCTTGAGAACTTCAGCCCAACGGCCAAGAATTCCTAATATAGCCCTAGGGGGCACCATCAGAACTTTAGGAACAACAGTAGTTTCCTTGCTTCAACTTCATCTGCCGTTTTTACTGTCAGCGTGCACATGACTTAATCTTATGTTCCCATGAAGATGGCAACGTGATGTTGCCGAAATATAGGAAGTATATGTTAAAGTTTATATTCCAGTATACGTTGTGAATTCCTTAAGTTATTTAATAATCATGTGCAACCAACATAAGCTTTTCTATGAGAATCAACTCTTGCTATAATAGCAAACACCACATAATACTCGCTCAACAAGTAACAAAACTTCCTGACCAAAGTTCCATAGGTACAATGCTATGCTGTAAGAAAAATTGAAGGACCAAAGGAATAGTTTGCTATACTGATTTTTATTATCATCATAGCATTCTACTTATGGAATTTTGATCACGACTTTTTTAAGAATCATCTTTATCACAAAAATCGCTACTTGTTTCTTGTTGCTTTAATTGTATGACCATTTGGTCTGTATTGATAAAAAAAAAAAAATAATAAAATTATGTTTATCCTAAAAATAAGTGACTAATTTTATAGGTCACTTTCAGAAACATTTTAATTTTTGATTGAATTTATTTTTTCTCCCTTTTCAGCTACAGACAGTCTATCAAGAAAAATGTTCAAGAAACTACTTAATGTTTCACCTGTAGTATAGAATTTATGATTAGTTAAAATCTAATGTAAGATGTAGGTATTAAAAATTATGACACTGTAAATAACATTTAGTATTGCAATATTGTTTATTTACAAATTTCAAATTGTTATCTGTTAAAAAAAATTAGCTTGTTTCTTTGCAATAAAAATCAAAATTATAATTGGTATAACATTTAAACTCATTTCCTAGTTTGCTAACATGATGGGGTGTAAATTCACTTGGTACAAGTTCCAGATATTCTTTAACAAGATTTTCCATTATTGCACCTAAAAGAGAGCAGTAATTCATTACATTAATTCAAAAATTTAACCATTCTTAAATAGTTACACAGCAAACAATGAAAGTAATCAATTTTTTCTAAGAAGCATTCCAATTTGCAACGGATGCCTGGCATTTTTTTCTTAGAAACTATACTGCTCAAAACAATCAGGGGGTATTTTGGTTTTCTTGTAAATTATAAAGTTATAAAAATAATTTACAAATGTAACACAATTTGTAATAAATATTGATTATTTAAACAATATCTCATCAATTACACCCTAACCATAAGAAAAATATTTATTCATGTATAAAGTACCTAACCAATAGTTATAATTATCTGACACACACTAAAATATCTCCTAATTGTTTTGAGCTGCGTAGTTAAAATTTAAGAAGGTGGCATCCGCTTGCATTTAAAATCAGAACCATTAGTTGTGCCATTTAATCCTGTTAGTTTAGAGGATTTACTGTATCATTATATATGTTAAGTGTCCAGTGTCAGTTGTAAAATAATGCTAATGGTTTGTATGACAATTTTTCCTCTACAAACTATGGTTCATCATGGACAGTTCATGTGTTTTGTTTCTGGCTACATGAAGCAGGCACATAATAAGGGATAATGTGCATTTCAATGTGATAATAAGCAAAAGTATCAATGTATCAAAAATAATCAAATACTGAAGAAAATGCTGCCCTGCTGGGATATTTTGTTTACATGAGTGTCTAGAGCAAGGAACTGAGTGCTACTCCAATCACATTAAAATGTGATATTTCACTCATTTAAAAGCACAATGCAAAGCATTACATGTAGTAAATGAACTGAAGTTTGGAAAACATGAGAAATGAGCCTCCATACACACATGGTGTAAGGTTATACTTACAAAGCACAGTTGAATCTCACTACAGTAGGGGCCACAGAAACAGTTTGTTATAGTAGATACTTTGCTATAATGAATTTTCTTTAGAAAATTGTGTCTATGGAGATCTAGTTGAGGACTTTTTCTGGTAGTTTATTCCAATAGTGTTTGTTATATTGAAGTCCACTATAGTAATTGGTATAGCTATATGAGACTAACAATTGTGTTGAAAAATTTTCTATGGCTACTTTTTTTAATCATCCATTAAATTATCCAAGTAGGGATTTTTCTCTGACTACTACTTCTGCAGCTTGTCCCAGTTAAGTGAGGTTGCTGTTTTTGTTGAGTCTCCTCCACATCCTCCTGTCTTGAGCTGTAACCACATCCAAGTTCTTCATTCTCAAGTCCTCTTCCTCCATCTCTTCTTTGGCCACCTGCACTTCCTCTTCCCCTGCACATCCATCTGCATGACCTTTCTTCCCACCTTAGCTATGATCTAATGAGTGATTTTTCTCTGACAAAAACCACTAATCAGTATAGCTAAAGCACAATAAACAAAGATGACCACTGCAAATCACTTAATGTGAATCCCACACAAAAGGCTATAAACCTATATTACATCAATAATGTGGGTGTGCTAAGGATTAGATAATCAAGAAGCTCTGCTCTAGAGACCCAAACATGCAACTTTTTTTTTTTTGCCACTTTACCACCATGCTTACTAGAGACGCAATGTTTGTGTCTCTAGTGAGCATGGTGGTAGCTTCACACCATGTGATAAAAACTGTCTCTCCCCAAGACACACAGACATCATCCATGCCACAGTGGAGTTTGAACCCAGTGGCTGTTGGTTGAAGAGCACACATGATTTGGTTAACCAGGCTAGTTAATATGGAAGCAAGCCTACAGCCTGTTCCAAAAGAAAGAAATCTAGTGGAAATAAAAAGAATCCTATGAGTGCTAATGGATATGATTAATGTTCCCTCTGAGCCATGTGCGCAAAATTTTTGCTTTCAGAATTTCTAATTTATAGTCAATTTTTGAACATACTATAAAAACAAATTATTTGATAAATCACTTATTTTATATAGCAACTTCTCCAATGTTACTCTAACCCATTCCAACTTAACACTAATTACTTTTAGCCTAAACTGTGTGTGAACTGATGCAAGTTGTAGAGGCATATTTGTTTAGCATATCTACAGTATAGGAATATGCTAAATATAGCATGCAACATCTTTTAACAGATCTTGTTAAAATTGGTTGTCACCAATTTTAGGCATATGTTAACATTAAGTCCAAGACTGAAAACTTGCCACATGTTTTTCATGTGCATATGGGCCAGCAAAAATTAGAGGGAATACTCAATGTGACTAAGCTTCTGTTCACAGAAACCTGGATAAACATCATCTCTCAATTAGATGTTGAGTTGTCATACCCTACTTTAAAGGGATATCAGATCAAATAGCACAAGTTCATCATACATTTAATCTATGCACTATCTTTGAACCTGTGATGTTTGTCAAGTATCTTGTTTTGATAAATGTCTTATTTTGGACAGTCTGGCATTTCTGCTGAAATAAGAATTCTATAATTATGAAATATTTGGAACTGATGCCAGTCATAGTTTTCTAGAACCAAACTAGGTTATGCCACTCAAGTTGAGTTATGTCATTTCTTCTTGGAAATGTGTATTTTTTTACATAGTCCAGAAATCCTGCTCTAGACCAAACATGAAAATTTTCAGGCCTCCAATATATTAGGCAGTGCAGTGGTCTCACACCAAGCAATGAAATTCATCTTCCACCTAAATGAAATAATCTGATTATATTATTTTTGACTTCAGATGCTTGATCACAAAGTCTAACGATGATCACTCCATCTGCTGTATGATAACATCTTTTGATTTGTAATTTTTAATGGCTATTAAAAGTGAGGAAGTGACTCTTTTAGTGGTGTGGAAAAGAAAGAGACCATTGAATTAGGAATACAATAAAATAATTATATATATATATTAGTGATTTCTGTCTTGACAGGATCATCAGAATGGAATCCCATCTTCAGTCAAAGACTGACTGTATAACTATACAGTCAGTCTTTGTTATTCTATGGATCAGGAAAAAATATCCTACAACAAAAAACATAATACAGTCATCCCTCGACTACGTCGGGGTTCTGTTCCATCAGGCAGGTCGTAAGTCGATATATTAAATCAACAGAGTTATAGGGGTATTAAAATGACAGTATACTGTCATTTTAATTTTTAAAACTGTACTATGCATTACTGCCACTATAAAATGGGAGAATAATCACCCAAATCTTCCTCCACAATCACATCTTCATTATCTTCTCAATGTGAGGGACCAGGCTGCAGCTCTTGAGGTATAACCTTTGTTTTTTTGATAAAAATGTCTGATGTGCTTTGCTTATTCCTCTTCATCATAAATTTGTTTATAGCAAGCAAACGCATCATGTACTTTCCTTTCTACTAATAAGTAGTGTTCAATTGAGGTCCATGTTGAGAACTGCTAACTGCAGAGAACATTTCTGCAAGACCCTTCACTGTGAATTGTTTTACTACTTCTCTTCGTTTCTCTTCCTTTTCTGCAACATGTTCATCCAGCTTGAACAATTCTTCGTTGGTCAACTCCTCAGGGGTACTTCCTGTGAGTTGAACTATGTCGTCATCATTCACTTCGAGATTCAGGTTGTTTGCTAGGCCCACTATTTCTTCACTCAATTTACAAAGGCTCCATTTTTTTTTTCAAAATCGTGCACAAACCTTTTTAATGTATTTTTCGATATGCCACTCATTGAGAGATCACTTTGTCCTAAACTACAGCAATATTTTTAATAGCGTGATAAATATTGAATGCTTTCCAGAATTGCATGAGTGGTCGTTTTCTTCATTAGCAGAAATGGCTTGTGAAAAAGTTCTCTGTAGATAATAAACACTACTAGAACTTCCTGATCCATCGGTTGGATCAATGAAGTAGTGTTTGGAGGGAGAAACATGATCTTGACCATCATCTAGAATTAATAAAATTTTAAATTCTACATTTTCTTTCCATTTTATTCATATAACAGTTGATTAAGGCATCTGCAAACAATTTTTGAGTCATCCATGACTTCTATTTCTGCTAATGAACTGGAAGAGTATGCTTCCTAATGTTTTTGAAAGTGCATGGATTCTCAACTATGCCATATCACAAATGGTTTGTTTATATCCAGCCACATTATTCCTTAACAGAATTGTAATATGGTTTTTAAGTGCTTTGAAACCAGGCATAGATTTTAGCTTTTTGTGGATGAAGTGTCTGGTAGGGCATTTTTTTCTGAAACAAAGTAGTCTTATCCATATTAAATATTTGCTGTTGTAAATAATTTTCCTCCGTAATAATTTTATCCAATTCCTCCACAAACTCCTTGGCAGCCTTCTGATCGGAACTTGCAGATTCACCATATATTTCCACATTATGCAGTGCAAAACGCTGCTTAAATCTTATGAACCAACCGGAAGAAGCATTGAATCCGTAATCTTAATCTGGTCCTGCTTTTTCCTTCAACATGTCGAAGAGACTTAGTGCCTTAGCAGTTATGGTCATAGCGCTAAGCAGAGGATGGAAGTAGCTTTTCTAATCGCTATATATAGGACCTTGTCATTGCTTTGTCACTATCGTCGAACAAAAGTATAGTTGAAAAGGTTATTTATTCCCTTATGGGATCATGGATTTATCTTCAAATGGACATAAGTCGAGGGATGACTGTACATGAAAAAAAAAAAGTATTGGGGGGGGGGATTTCTGCATCCACTTCGACATTATTATTAACAACTCCAGGGAGTCCAAAGACTCATGGAGGGAGAGCGTCTACTCTACATCTCTCAGTCAGCCACCTATCTTCATCACCAACGCCATCTACCACCACTAGTACTTTCACAGACAATCGCAAACATCCATGCCCACAGCAGGATTCGAACCTGCAGCCTTTTGACTGGAGAGCGGGTACGCTAACCACTCGGTCAACCAGGCCATTAGTTGTCCAAGTAACACGAATGGTGTGCACTACCACTTTTTAGTAATCCAAAACTTATCATTATTCCAAATGAAACCTCAATACTTTTATATATACATATATATATATATTCCACACACACACACAAGAGGAAGAAGGGCTTAGCAAATAAATGCTGTGTGGTCAGCTGAACTGCTGGAGGTTGTAGTCTTTTGGAAATGCTTCACGGAAGGAGAGGCTGTTTCACTGAATTGAGGTGGATGGAATGAAGGATGACTGAAAGTAGCAGGTTCAGTGAGTATGTAGTTCTACTATAAAGGCGACGTTGAGCAGCTGTTGCTCGAGTTCCTGTAGATCTGGCAGAAATGGGAGGCATAATGGATGCCAGTTTTGCTGAACAGCAGCAATGGAAATATCTGTAAAAATGACACAATGCTGAAACTGATCTTCTCTGGGAAAGTGTCTGAAGAATCTGTAAGAGAGATGTCATTAATGAACTGATTTGCCCTTTTCTGAACAGCATCAAGAATTTTTAAGGAAGTCTTAGGTGCACCACCCCAGACCTGAGAATAATATTCCAAGGTTGGTCAGATTTAGGATTTATATAGAGTAAGTTACCATTCGTGAGAGAAATACTGTCTTGAATGGAAATGGATGCCAAGTTTTTAGCAGCTGATGATGCTACTCGAGCGATATGATTATGCCAGGTAAGGTTGGGAATAAGAGTCAATCTGAGATGAGAGATATGGTCTTAACTGTTGAGCTAAGCAATTTAAGTTTGAATCAAGTGGTAAAGCATTCTACACTTCACTTTCTGGAAACCTGAAGTTACTTGAAAATGTACTATGCTTGGTCTCTGGAGCAGAGTTCCAGATTCTCTTAACCAACCCATATCACTAAAATATACTCCAGGTTTCCAACATTTCATAGATGGGCTTGCCATTAAAAACATGGGCAAGATTAGAAAATAAAGAAAGATGAATTAGAAATAACTGCAATAATTATTTTTGACAAACTGGGACTTAGCTGATCAAATTATATTCTGTATTGGCTTAAACCAAATACCAGCAGATGATACAACATGTTGTCCAATTAAGCAAGACCTCTGTTTTCATCAAGGAACCAGAGTGAACAGCAGAAAGTTAGTCATTAGGAAAAACTCATCAACAGGCACATTGACATAAAAATAATCATTGAACTGGCAGAAGAATTAGAGAAGTACCATGTTGACATAACTGGTGATGCTAGGATAAAGACTAAAATAGGTGAGACTGATAAATAAGATGCCATATTAAAGCAATTGCGATAAGGGAATGAAGGAGTAGCTATAGCAATCAACACTAAACTCAAAGAGTAATGTGGGAAAGGAGACGGTGAAATTTGTGCCCAGGAATGATAAGAAAATAATTGATATTTATTAACTTATTTGCTGATATTTCACTGATATTATATCCAACATCTTCAGAGCACAAGAACAGCTTGTCACAGTACACGAAACAACATTTAGTATAACAGTGGGACTAGTTTAAAAAAATTTTAATGGACAACAATTGGCACCATCTATGTTGAAAAAAGAGAGAAAACAAGTATTAATTAGATCTTAAAATGACCGTCTCCCAGATTTTGGTAAATTTATACAACCATACTTGTTGAGGTTTGGAGTATATTTTAAAGCTTCGGTTGATTCCAAAAACAAGCTCTCTCTGACTTATGACTTCTGTATAGCACTTTTGTTTTCTTCCATTTGATCCTGTGTGAATGGGATATCCAAGGCATGGTCTGCTCAACCTGACTTGCTATAACAATAGTGCTGAATGTATTTTCTATGTTCACCAAAGTGGATATCAACAGGTCTTCCTATTTGTTTCTAGATGTGATAAAGAGAGCTTTGTCTTTCAGTGAATGGATGAGAGTTGCTGATTTGATGTATGGTTTAAATATGGTGTGTAGCTGATATTTATTAAGCACTCGTATCTTTTCAGATGTGCCTTAAATGTATGGGATGGTAACTAACAGTTTTGCTGTAGTTCTTGTGTGATAGGGAACGGGGGAGGATTTCTATGGAACATTTAGTATTCAAAAGTGCTACACAGAAGTCATAAGTCAGAGAGATTGTTTTTGGAATCAACAGAAGTTTTAAAACATACTCCAAACCTCAACAAGTATGGCTGTATAAATTTATCAAAAATCTGGGAGATAGTCATTTTAAGATCTAATTAATACTTGTTTTCTTTCTTTTTCCAACATAGATGGTGCCAATAAGGAATTGAATTCCTTGTGTTGTCTGTTACAATTTTTTTAAACTAATCCCACTGTTATATTAAATTGTTGTTCTTGTGCTCTGAAGATATAATATCAGCAAATAAGTTAATAATTATCAATTATTTTCTTATCATTCTGTGTTGTAATCAATACCATTAAAATAAACTAGCATGTATTAGCAACACATAAGCCTTTCTACTTGTTTATGCTCATTATCCCATAGAAGGTTCTACTAAGGAAGAAGTGAAAGAACTTTCTGAGTCATTAGAGAAGATAGCTAACATAAAGAAAAGCTGGTCCTCATTGTAGAAAATAAATACCAGATATACAGAAATGTTTTGGGAAAATCCGTAGAAGAGCCAAACTAATAAATACCTGCTGAGTTAACATTCGAATCATGGACTAGTCATTACTAACACTATCTTCATCTGTCCCTTAGGATGAGTAGAGTCCCCTGGTTAGGGAGTCATGACAAATTAATACAGCCAGCACATCATTCTCCTACAGCATTCCTTAAGGTGCAGTATTTTATAGCTGTAGATCTGTGCATTCAGGGGAGAGCTGGTTTCCTGTTCTGACAGACAACAAATGAGTTAATGAGGTAAAAATCCTCTATTTCTCTCTCTCTGTATGAGACTGAAACTCACCATTTGACTGAAAAGATCTGGGTTTGAATCCCATCTATGACGTTCTTCACATCATAGACAGGATTCGAACCCAGGTCTTTTTAACCAAAGGGCTCATCTATACCAACCGAGCTATGGAGGCTCTTCACAAACACATGTTTCAACATAACCATGTACACAAATTCACAGAGAGGGAGAAGACAAGAAATGGTTCAGAATACAAAAGTATACAGGAGATTTGAAATAGGAAGAGATCACTATTCAATTTTATGCAGGATAAATATGAATATCACACTGAAAAGAAAACCTACAAAAGTTTTTAAAAAGAATCAAAGTTGAGCAGCTTTCAGAGATGAACTGATATATAGAAACATTATTGAAAACAAGAATCACATTTTGGAGACTCAGCAGAAACCTATGAAGAAAAACTAATTTATTCAGGGAGGCTGATGGAAGTTATTTGCAACAATTCACACTCCATGGTGGATTCAAGAAGTTAGAGATAGTCCTGGATAAGAAGAATATCATATCATACTTGAACAAGAAATTCACAAAATTATACTGTTTTAATCCTTTATTAATGTGTGAGCAAACAAATTTTGAATGTGAAGTGACTTCACATCAGTGATGATATTCGACCATCAAATTATACAACATAATTCAGATGGTCGGAGCAATACTCTCATAGTACTTACCTATAAAAAAATAAAGAAAACAATGCTAAAATTACAAAGGAATTTTTCTGATGAGTGTTCATTAAGATTTACACAAGTATACTTGAGAAGAAGTTAAGAAAAATTGTCGAAGAGAAACAAAGAGAAAAAACAAGCTATGTTCAAGCCAAACAGAGGTTTGTAAGGATCAAATTTTTTACTAAAATAAAGAGCCAAAAGGTTCCAGTTTGGCAATACAAAATTATATAAATCAAGTAGATATTAAATCCAGCATTATTTCAAAGCAGAATGTAGAAACTATGAAAGTTTCATACAAAATTTGACCAGCGAGCTTACAGGAATACACTTATGAGTCTCCCTAGAGCAGAAGCATTATAGAAGACATAATGCTTGCCCAAGTGTCCATATATTTGCCTTTTAATGGTCCATTTTGATTAGGTTTCACTGGCCTAACAGCTGTTTCGAGTGTATTCCCATAACCTCTGGTCAAATTTCATAGTTTCTACTTTCAGCTTTTGAAATAATGCTGGATTTATCAAATTTTTTATTTATTTTTTTACTTGAATACTCAAGAGATTACTGGAATATGACAGGAACCTCTTTTTAAGTTTAAATCAGGAAAAGGGACAGAGGGCATCATGAGAAATGCCATTTTCTTGGTAAAGAGAAAAAGTCAGCACACAAAAACTGAATCAGGTATAGAGGAAGATGGTTTCATGTAAAATTAGGTGATAAGGATGCATGACAGTTATCTATATGGATCATATTATGATGGAAAATGGCATTAAACCTGATATCAAAATTGAATGCTAATCTCAACGCTTTACTTAATAAATCCAGTACAAATCTTTAGGATTCCTTAATTAAATAACTGCTATAACAAATAAAAATACAAAAATAATGAAAATACATAGGAATATGATTTACATCAACTATATTCTCAATCAAAAACATACAGAACAAGTAAAATATTTCAGCTATTTTAAACATCCTTTTTAGTGAAGATGATGAATTAAATATGGAAATAGACAACAGAATAAGCAAAGCTGGTATTGGTGGGGACAAGTTGAATAAATTTATATTGAGCAAGAGAGGAATAGTGAAAACACTAATATAGCAGGTATACAAGACAGAATTCCAATGAATTTTGACTTATAGATCTGAGGTTAAAAATGAGTTGATCTGAGATGAGAGACCACAGGTATGAGAATTCTGAGAAAAAAGGAAGGTAAACGGATGTCATTAATGACAGAATCATGAAAAAGTGAGATATTAGAAAGGAGCTTCAATATTGTGAGCAAAGTGAGTTTATGATCACTTAAACAGATTGGGACAGGAAAGATTAGCAAAGCAGGTATTTGATCAGGAAAATGAGTGAAGTAAGACCAAGATATAGGGGATCGATGCAGTTGTAATATCTTAGAAGACCGAGATATAAGATGTGACAATATTGGAGTCTTTATTAATAATAGAATAATTTGGAAGAAAACTATTTATAGGAAGTTAGTAATGATGTAAACTTTTTAGGGTACATATGAAAAATTTAATGACAATGATACAAAACCATTTTAAAAAGGACTTGTTAAAGTTTCATATAAAGTCCACCATAGGGTGAACACAGGAAGTGAAAGTAGCAGTTGTGGAAAAGAAAGCATATTGAAGATTCAAGTCAACATGTGCTAAGAGAAAATACAGGTATGTGCCAGTCATATGACATGTTAAGTACCAGACCACCACCATATAACGAATTTCATCATATGGTGAATCATACACACACTTGTAGATTCATGTAATGGTTTAACACGATTTTGAGCAGTCAAATATGTGCATAACTGTTGTAAATAAAGCATTTAGTTACCCAAACAAAAAAAGTTAGAAATACTGAATCAATAATCTTTTCTCTTTATATTTCTCTATAACATAGCCTTATCACCAAATATTATAATTTTAATCTTAGTATCTAATGTAATAAATAGGATTATGATTCATTTTCTTTTCATTAGA
The DNA here is from genome assembly GCF_054136105.1 of Typopeltis vanoorti. Taxonomy (NCBI): domain Eukaryota; kingdom Metazoa; phylum Arthropoda; class Arachnida; order Uropygi; family Thelyphonidae; genus Typopeltis; species Typopeltis vanoorti. The sequence goes on along the minus strand of NC_143567.1, from coordinate 38,996,495 downwards.
GCAACAACATTCTTACTTCGATTTTTATCTGCCATTATTAATAACAATAAAACAAAATAATAGTTATAAACTGTTTACACAGTGAAACACAGATAGATGCACTGAGCAACAACATCATAAACAAATCAAGTCCATGAAAACTGCTCACTGGTTGATTCATGGCATTGTATAAACAGGCAATGGTCATGATTGAAAATCATTGTATGATCAGATTGTCATAAAGCAAAACATAAGGCTTATTGTACAGAGAAAAAGGTAAGGAAGCAAAACATTGTGTAAAAGTAGCTAAACAAGAGTCATAGTAAGATTGGTAAGGAATATAGAAGACAAACATCAGGAAGGTGGCAGTATGGAAATGGACAACAGAATAAGCAAAGCTGGTATTGAGTAAGAGAGGAACAGTGAAAACACTAATCTAGCAGTAAAAAAAAGGTTAAAAATGAAAGAAAAAAACACTTTCAAGGAATCAGAGATGAGAAAAGTGACATGAACAGTGAATATAAAGATGTTCTATATGTCTGAAGTAATTACTGTTAAATGAAAAACAGTAGTGGCAGAACAGATTCAAAAGGAATACAATCAGTGACAGTCCCTTTGTGATTATACTGAAGTCAGAAACAGAACAAAACTATCGATGCTTTCAAAACAGACTCTATATGAACAAAAAGCAGGAAACTTGCATCTTTTCCAAATGACAGCTAAGTCTTCTGGTATCCTGCCAAAGCAGTTAATCATAATTTTTGCCCAACACTTCTTCCTCCCCTGTTGCATCCAAATGGCTTTATTGCATCATCATCCATTAAAAAACTAATCTCCTAGTGTCATACTTTTTTTTCTTCATGCATGCATAACTGATCCTGGTAAATACTTTTCAACCATTCCAAATGTTCAATACTCAATTCCTCCTCCATCCTTCTGCCTGAAAGAGAAAACTAGAAGAATGTTGTCCATATTAGAATGTCATCCTAAAAACTCTCCTGGTCATGATGGCATTCTTCCAATTGTCCTGGAGGTTTATGCACCAGAACTAATTCCTGTCATAATGAAGCCTGTTTATGCTCTCTTACTCCTGGTATTTATCCTACGACTTGGAAACTGGCCCATATTCAATCCATTCCCAAGCAGAGTGATAGATCACTACCATCAAACTATTGCCTAATTCCTCTCTAAAGTAATGGAGAACCATCAAACTCCTACAATACCATGAAGATATTCAAATAATCAATGACAGTGTGGATTCCATCATTGTCAATCAACAGGAGATCTGCTCAAATGTCACACATCTGTGGACATGCGAGCAGGAAAGATTGGTGAATCACAATTGGTTGCACTCGATGTCTCCAAAACTTTTGACAAGATCTGGCACAAAGAACCATTAAGCAAGCTTCTATCAGTTGGTCTGTCTCACAACTTCTGTAATTGGGTTTCCAGCTTTCTGAATGCACACTTTGTGTGATGGTGAATGGTTCTCTATTCTCTCACTATGCAATTAATGTTGGATGGATTCCACAAGGTTCTGTTCCCTCACCAACCATCTTCCTTCTGTGTATCAACTTACTCCAATTTATTGCCAGTCCAGTACATAGTTTCACTGATAACAGCACATTGCACTTCCTTTCATTTGACAAACCTTGTGCTACACAAATCACCACAACCTCCACTGCCCTCAATTCTGATCTGCAAGTCATCTTTCAATGGGGTTTAGATAACCTCATCAATTTTAATGCTAGCAAAAACATGGTTTTTATTTCCCACAAAAAAGAACCATTTTCCTCCAGTATTAACTATTCTGACAACACTCAGATCTCTAAACAAGATAAGATTTCTCTCCTTGGAATTACCTTGACATCAAGCATCTCCTAGCATTCACCTCTGAATCTTTATACAAACTACAAATCCACTCAACTATAAAATATTGCTCTCACATGGTTGTGCTCCTAAAAGCTCCCTTGAAATACTTGACTCAATACAGAAGGAAAATCAGATTAATTAATGACCCATGTCTTACCAACTCACTCCACCCACTTTCACATCTGGTTGTTTCTGCAATATGTATCTTCTATAAATATTGCAGAGCCTGTGTAGCTCAGTGGATGCGACGTTTGCACACCACCGCACTTGGCCGCACGAAGGAAGACTTGGTTTCGAGTCTAGTCGGCGACTAGAGGAAATTTTTCTAAGCCTTTTTTCGACTGGTTCCCGAGTTAGTCAATCTCTGGCACGGGCAAGCAGGTTTTTCCTCCCGGAAACTCGGGTTTCTCGTCCTGTAAACTCGAGAAAATCGACCGTAGAACCCACATTATTTCAGACATTAAATATATTGTGTTAGGGACCACGAGATGGCAGCACATTTGAGCCGTCTCTCTTCACTGCGTACCGCTTAATTAGTGATAGCCTTGGGCCATCTGTTTCTGATTGGGTACCAGTGGAGATCGAACTGCCCACTCAGTCTCCAAAAGTTAGATAGGGCTAAATGGCCTCGCCTACTCCCGTATACGGGAATAAAAAGGCGTTAGCTGATTTTTTTTTTTTTATAAATATTGCCATGGTAAATGTTTAAATGAACTAGCATCAATAATTCTTCTAGTCTCTACTAAATCTGGTGAAACATGTGCAGCTACCACCCAACATCCTCTCAAAATCCAGCTCCAAGCTTGCAGAACAAGTTTTTCCCCTCCTCTTTCATCCCTGCTGCTGCTTCATTGCAGAAGAGTCACTTCCTCATGTTTCCCAAGGAATGCAATATGCAGGCTTTCAAATCAAATGTAAACAAGTTTCTCCTTTCTCAATTCATTATTCATACACAATAATGTGCTATAGGCTAATATACTAAAAGAAAAAAAATTACAGGAATGCATATCAGTACTTCTGATTGCATTCCTCTTGAAATGTGGAACGGCAGCTAGAGTAAGTGATATTTGACAGAAATACTGTCAAAGATGGAAGTATGGCTGCACTGCATAATTCAAAAAGCATGGTCAGAAAGTCAAATGTTGGATGATGGTGTGTTATGTACCATCCAGTCTTCTCCAATTCTTGGTGATGTTGTGAACAAGGGCTCTCCATCTCACTTGGCCTCTAGTCTTTTCTTTCAGCAGCTGTAAGTTCCTTCATGTTGTCCATTCACAGCTCTTTTGCAGTCTTTCTATCCTTCTCATGTCTTCAATCTTCCCCAACACAACTGCCTTTTTCAATAATTCATCTGCTTGCATAATACACCCAAAATACATTAACTTTGGAGGCAATTAATGTACAATTAACAAAGTACATTTTTTGCTTCCAAAGAGCAATGATCTCTAAAATATTCTTAATAGTCTCCCCCATACCTATAATTCAAATGAATCAATTCACTTTCTGTCTTTCATTTTAATGATTCAGCTTTCATATCCATATATCACTACTGCTTTGACAATTCTAACTTTGTGGTCTAACATCTCTATCATTCATAATTTTTGTCAGGTTTAACATGGCTTTTTTTCCCCATGGCTATCATTCTTTTAATTTCATCTTCACAATGACCATCATTTCTTATTCTGGACCCTAGTAGATCATAACTTTCAACCATCTCTATATTCCTCAATCAAAATCTATCTAAATTTCAAGAAGCCACCACTTTTGTTTTGCTGGTGTTTAAATTAAGCCTGGCTTTATTGCTTTTCCTCTTAACCAACAGACACAACTGCTCCGGATCTCTCTTAGTTTCAGGTTGTAACATCTGCATAGCTTAAATTTATTTTTTGCTACCAATCTTAATTCCTGCTTTGTCTAAGTTGGCAATTCTCATAATATGTTCATTATAAATATTAAAAGGATAGGGTGACAGCATACAACCTTGCTGCACCCCTTTTGCCACTTGAACTGTCTGTTTCTCCAAAGATCATTTTTAATGAAGCTTCTTGGATGTCAATCTCTCTCTCTAATTAAGAGAATTAGATGCTCAGATATTCCCATTGATCTCATTACATTCCACAGTCTGTTGCAATCCACATAATCAAAAGCTTTCTTATAAACAATAAAACTGATGAATACTTCCTTCTGAAATTTTCTCATTCTTTCCATAATGGATCTCAGGTTTAAGCATCAATAATTACTCTAGTTTGCTACCTGGTCTCCAGTTCCTCTACCACTCCTAAAGCTTGCCTGTTCTTCTGGCATTTCTTTATTCACATATGGTCCCAGTCTTTTTTTTTTTTTTTTTGGATCACTTTCAGCATAACTTTACTTGCATGTGAAATTAAAGCAACGGTTCTATAATTCTCACAACGTCTGTGATTTGATTTTTAGGAAGGGATGAATACTGATGTTTTCCTGTCTCTACGCCAGTATATTTTCTTTCAAACCTGTAGACAAATTTCAATTAATATTTTCCAAATTCCACTCACACTCAGTTAGTTCAAGCTTTTCCTTTTGGAAGCTGTTCCATTGCTGATATCACTTCACTTTTCATTATCATAGGTTCCTTAACAAATTCTCCTTCAATATTAATATCCTTGTACAAATAATCGACATACTCTTTTGATCTTTTTTTCCACTTCTTCTATCAAACTTTTTCTTATTACTACTCCTAATCTAGGGATAAACTTCCCTGTAACTTCATTTATCTTTCTAAACAGATCTCTTTTCCTATCTGTAATGTTATTTTCTTAAATTTCTTTGCCTTTTTTTAGGATTTTTTCCCCCCTGTATCTGGAAATCTGCACTAACCCATCTAACCTTTTCTTTGAAAAGGTTAGATGGGTTAGTGCAGATTTCCAGAAATTTCATAGAAAAATTAAATTTCTATGAAATTTAATTTTTCTCCTGTTATTTGAACAGTTTCTTCTGACAGCCATTTACAATCTTCTTGTTGCTTTGTTCAGATTCTTCTTCTATTAACAATAATTGCTGATCACAATGTAACCCATACAGGGCTACATGGTGATTAGCAATTATTATGAATGATTATGGAGACACACCCATGTTTCAATAATTAAAATTAACATAAAAGTTGATGTTGCAACCTTTATATCAAGCTCATCTTCAGGAACACACACATATATATATTATATACAGGATGACCATAAAGAGGAGGTGTTCAGAGCACTGTAACAAAAAATGTATTGGACAAAATTCACCCAAATTTGGTGTAAGTACATTCTGGAACATGGGATTTTATTTACAGAAGATAAAAAATAGTGCAAAATTCTGCCACTAGGTACATTAGGTGCTATAAGCATATGGTTTGGGATTAATTAAACAGCAATGGCTAGAAGAGACACGACAAATCAATTTTCGTGTTTGTATAACTCACAGATGTGGTTGAATATTTTCTTCTTTCAGATGTTCCTAAGAACTGCATTCTGTGAATGACAATTTTTACAACAGATCTGCATTGATTTGCCTCACATGCTGTGTTATTCTGTCTTTCAAGGTTGCTAAATCTGGAACATATCCTTCATACATCACACGTTTCAGATGGCGCCCACAACCAAAAGTCACAGGAATTGAGATCAGGTAAATGAAATGGCCATGTTATGGAAATACACAACTAATCACTCTGTGTTCTGTGAAGTGTTTCCATAACATTTGCTGTACCAGCAATCCAATGTGAGGTGCTGCTCCATCCTTCATGAATATGGTAGAGTCAAGGAATCTTCATTGCTACAGTTGTGGAACAACAAAGTTGCGCAACATCTCTTGTCTAACAGCAGAGAAGGTACGAGTCACTGGTCCTGTCAGGCAAAGTTCTTCGAAAAAGTATGGACTGATAGTAAATGATGCAGACACACACACGAGGTTTATTCACAGCTGCAATTGTGTGAGTTAAACTGCCATTCAGATAACAATGTGCTTCGTCACTCCACAAGATCTTCCATGGCTATGCATCATCCACCTCCATTCGAGCTAATAACGTCAGGGTAAACTGTAGTTGAGTTTCTGCATCACCATGAAGTGTGATTTCATGTAGGATTATGACATGTCCAGTTGCCTTGATATTGCCTGAGCACTGCTGGACCCTTGTGTGTTATTCATTCCTCATTCCACGATGGTAGTTGCAACTTTGTCAACTTGCTGTCAAAGTTGCAACCTCACGCTAAAAATCTGCTATTTTCAAATCGTAAAATCATTTTTCTAAGATTTGTTATTTTAATTGACCTTTTCTCCTATACTTCAAACGGTGGAATTCACGTGGCATTAGCATTACCGTATTGTTGATAATAAAACTTGACTAGCAACGTGCAATCCATAGCACTTCAGTCTTATCAGAATGACGTGAATCTGTTTCGGTCTTCCTTATATCCATCAACTCGTCAGTAGAAACAGTGAGATTATACAAATACTACTTGATTCTAGCACCAATAGTCCACTAGTGGAAGAATTTTGTACTTTTTTTTTTGAACACCTCTTTAATTATGGCAACTGTGCAATGGATCACAAGCTACATTGGTACTTAGTGCAGTGGGCTGAGAATAACTGCTTGGTTGCTGTTTAAAAAAATGCTGGAAGTTTTTCTATCTGTATTTTCTCTGCTATAGTAGTAGGGAGGGATTTTAGGTCCTTCAACAATGGCAAAGTCATCCTTCTGGAAAAAGGAGATTAAACTTTGCAATTACACCAAGGTCATTTAATAAATTAGATTTCATCAGACAGAAAGAGACCTAAAATCCCTCTATTACAAATATAGCAGAGAAAATACAGTCAGAACTTCTGGAATTCTTTAAAGAAGAAATAGTGGCCATAAAATCACTTAAAACAAAGATATAATTACCAAAGCTGACAAAGGTAATACTATCGTATTTGTTAACTGAAGTAAAAATGAACCAATTGTTATCTGACATTAATACATACCAATCCATTAACTATAACCCACAGAACACATTAAAAATAAATCGAATTACTTAAGAAATTACACATGGCTGACAGAACCAGTTAAAAAGTTGATACCACACTATGCATGCACCTCCAGAATTTACAGCCTTCCAAAAATATATAAAAATAACACTTTGCCAAATAGTTGAAGGAATTGACACCCCTAATTATCACCTAGCCAAGAAACTAGCAGCAGCATTTAAGAAGTTGGTAAGTCATTCCCTTCTCCTACATCTCTTACAAGACATATTTCCTCCTGACATCATGATCCTCTTGGCCCACATCCTTCAGTCAGGTTATTTCATGTGGCAAAATCATTTCTACCTACATCCATGGGCTTTCCACTTGCCCCTCCCATAGCAAACTTTTATATAGAACATTCTGAACAAAGAGCTCCAGATTCAGTGGCCTTGAAACCCCAAGTTTGACTGAGATATGTTGATGACACAATCACCATTGAGCCCCACAACCACCAAACTTGAAACAATTTCCTCAGCTACCTAAACAAGCAACACAGGCATATTCAATTCACCATAGAAATGGAAAATAATAACACATTTCTTTCTGTGGATACACTTGTTACATGTCTTGCCTCAGGCTGTCTATTCCTTCACTGTCTACCATAAACCAACACACAAGCTAATACATACACAGACTAGTACCACCACCCTACACAGAAACTAGGTGTTATTAGCATCTTAAAAAACACAAAGAAAAGCATTCATAATAAATGGCTATAACAAGAAAACACTCCATACAATAAAAAATTACAGCAAGGCCGCAGCCATCCCCCTTATTATTAAAAAAAAATAGCTAATACATTGCAAAAAATACAACATAAGGTCACATTTAAACCACTAATGAAAATAAAAAGTACACTAAGTTCTTTTCTTCTAAAGATCCCTTTCCTCCTCTTGCCCACCCAGGTGTAAGCCAAATCCACTATACTTGTAACCTACTCTAATTAGGTGAAACAGGCCATAAAATCCCACAATAAAAAGAACATGAACAACATACACTAGTGGCCAAAACTGTGGAAACCTTTTGGAAAAGGTGTATTTCTGAGGTTTGATGGCTCATAACATTTTTTGGAGTAATACCATAAAATTATATATCAATAGAAAGATAATTTAATCAAGAATGTAATGCAATAACTTTTATGAAGGATTTTTTATTAGAACAGCAGTTATAAAGAAGAAAAGTGAAACACAGAAAAAATGAGATATACAAAAATTCTCACAATGTGAGTTAATACTTAGTTGGGTAACCTTTAGCATTAATTACGGCCTTACAACGCCTTCCCATGGAGTGAACCAAGTTTTTTAGTTCTGCAGCTGTTATAATGTGAAACCAAGATTGAATTATTGCTTCTATTAATTGGGTTTTATTGGTGGGTTGCTTCTGACCAACAAGTTTCTTTAGTCGGCTCCATGGATTTTCTATTGGATTAAGGTCTGGGCTATTCCCAGGCCATTCCAAACCACTTTTTGCACACAGCAGCAACATGACATGGAGTCCTGTTGAAATATAAATGCTTCATTATCTTGGAAAAAATTACGTGCGGAAGGCTTCAGTTTGGGCTCAAGTATTTCATTTATGTATTTTTGGGCATTTCTATTCCCATTAATCATGCAAATTCTGCCCACACCTTTTGATATCATACAACCCCAGATCATAAACTAAGTGGGTGTATCATGGTATGTAATGCAATCAAGATGCAAATCTTCTCCGATTCTTCTCCTTATGTATTTTATGCTATCATTAGCAAACAGGGAGATTTTGGTCTCATCACTCCAAATAACACTGTCCCGTTGTTCCGCTGTTCCAGTTAACATGGGTTTTAGCCCAGTTTAATCTTTTCAACCTTTGTGTGAGAGATAAAAATGGCTTTTTTCGTGGAATTCTAGCATTTAGACCAAATTCCTGCAGTCTTCAGTCTGTCAATTTTGCATTGTATTGCGCGATTTCATCTTGTATACGCCCAGATGATTTTCTTCTGTCGTGTAGGCACAGTCTCTCAATTCTTCTATCATCACTTACTGTTATGCACCTTTTCCTGCCTTTACCAGTCTGGTTTTGTAGTGACTGAGTCTCCTTATACCTCTTCAAAAATTTAGAAATCCACCTTTGGTTAAGTTTCCACCAATTTTTCTTCTAATTTTTTCATAACTGCAGCCTTGTTCACTTAATAGTACTATTTTACATCGCTTTCTGGGTGACCAGTCAACTCTTTGCGCCATTTCTTTAATTTTATTACATTTTACAAGCTCATTAAATGAAAGAACACAAAAAATACCAATCAACTTGATAGCAATCACATAACACACTGACAAATGTCCTCCTCTCAGCTCCAATACATGGCATAAATAGCTGAATCCTACTGTGACCTTATTGGAGCATTGCCAAAACAAGATGACATCTGATTGGCTCTCTAAACACTCATGCTCATTGGCTACATTCAAATGAAGGAAAGTTACTTCATATCAACCTAAGCAAGTTGTGCTTCTTTTTTCTGGTTATTTGGCTATAACTTTTCATAGAATACAGATAATTGAATAAACTTTGTTGCATTACATTCTTGATTAAATTATCTTTCCATTGATATATAATTTTATGGTATTACCCCCCAAAAAAGTGGTGTTATGAGCCATCAAACCTCAAAAATACACTTTTTCCAAAAGGTTTCCACAATTTTGGCACTAGTGTATGAACTACTTTCGTCACGGAAAAGCTGACCTTACTGAGCATGCACTTGAAACACTCCACTAGACTGACTGGAAAGGCACCCAATTTGATACAAACATGAATTAAAAGAAGCCTGTGAAATGCTTGTCAACCAACTAAATCTACAGAAAAATGATGGCCTGAAAGTCCCAAGGATTTGTATGGCTCACCTACGAACCACATAACATTTGGCTGCTAGTTTGATGGGTGGTTTGAAAGTGGTATGGAGATTATATTTGTGGAGAACTAATCTTAGAGAGAATTATCTTGCAGAACTAGAATATAAGGATGGGAACAGTTTTGTTGTGATCTTGTATGCTGGTTACAGGAGAGATGGGGGGGGGGGAGAGGAGTATGCAGTATTTTATCTATTTTTATAGCGATTGTAGCTAGTGGCTAAAAATGTGTTGTAAAATAAGTTCAGTAGCAAAGGTCTGTGTTTGAATAAATAGCCCTGGCTGTGTGTAAGTGTTCTGAGGATGCCATACTGTTTGGATGGGTGATGGTGATTGACTGTTTATATAAGTACTTTCCTTTCTAATGTGTTTCTTGTAAACAAAGAAGGATAATGAAACATTCGATAATCATAGTGTATCTAGGAGTGGGATACAATTAGTTTCTTTTTCCGTACTGAAATGCATTTTTGAATGTTTGCTGTGTGCACTAAAAATGTATCTAATGTGTCTTGGACCATGCAGGTCAATGGCAAACATCTACATACCATACACAAACTCTTGGTTATGTGTAACTATGTTGAGTGCCTGATTTTCTAGAAATTCCATGTAGAAACTGGCTAGGTGGTGGGAGAAGAGATAATCCTTATCAATCTCATCTGGTTTTTTATATGGTCAGTCCTTGAGTTAAAGCTACTCGTACTTATGATAACTGTTCCATTATCATGTTGAACAAATATCACCTCACTCATGCAAGACACAGACCAGGGTGTTATTGCTGCCTTCAAGGTAGTAAGAAATTCTTTTGCTCAGACTGTTGTTATTACTAAGGTAAGAAACTCTCAAAGACCTTCTGGAGGGAATATAATGTCAACCAGTATGAATGTGTGAACATCAGTGGTTGACCATGAAGACAATTCAACTGGAGGCTGCCAAAGAAGGAAAAAAAAAATCCAGAACAAGAAGAAGAAGAAGAAAATATAACAAGCCCTCAAAAAAGTTTACAGAAAAAAGGAAGTGGTATTCGCCTCTAATAAGGCAATTCAGTTGTTTGAGGAAATGAAGAAATGGATCCCAACTTGGAGAAGCATAGCAATCAGACAGAATGATGTAAGCTGCAATTGTCTACTATGCAGAAAAGAAAAGGCAAACTAAGTTGGATATAATGTAGTGTACAATTTTTGAAAGATGTCTCCACTCTTGAACATGAGCCTAGACCTTCCACAATGTTATGCATCTCGTGAACCATCCTCAGAATGCCCTGTTGCAGTTTCTTAATTTGAGGAATTTTTGTTGATGACTTAGTCTCTTCCAATGAACTGCCCAATTAATAAAGTAGTAGAATTGAAGAATTACTCTTACTCCATCTGTTTCCAGCTGATTTTGCTGGTAAATAAACAGAACCATTTACACTTGTGTCTCATTATTTCACTATAAATAAAGAGTAAAATTAGATTTAAAAAAATATAACAAGACAGACTATATATTTTAGCATTCAGGCATTAATTGTTAGCATATCTTATAATCTCATATAATATAACCTCATAACATATCTGAGAAAGGAAATGGAACTCATGAACTGAAGAGATAAACTAGTGCAAGGCAAACAAGAGCAGGTATGAGAGAGCAAGGAAGGGAAAAAAAGCAAGAGGATGGCAGAGATGGAAAGAGAGGAAATGAGAAAAAGATGAAGGTGTGAGTGTAAGGAATATATGGAAACAGAAAGAATTAGAGATGCCAGTGAGAGAAGAAGTAATGAAGCTGTAAGGATCCTTTCTTTTAAGCAGTGGGAAGCACTGCCTCCATTTCATATTTTCTGGGCAAGTGAGCATGTTAGGGCAGTCAAACTAAGTTGCTAGGGTTGAAGTTAGCAGGAATTGTAGAATTCATTCAAGGTTGTGGATATTAATGGCAGTCATGGGAAAACACAATGCATTGGTTTTCCTATATACAAATGCCAGGAGTATTAGAAAAAAAGGGAATAAGTTTTATGGCAATGATTGACTCAGTCTGCTGAAGATTATTCGTATCAGCAAAACAAACTTGGTTGTCATAGCAGGATGTCCTTAGAGGGTCAGAAATTGAAGAATATATTTTGGCAGGATAGGGAAGGTAATGGGATGGAAGTGTTACTTATGGTAAGTGATTAAGCTGTGTCCTCTCAGGGTGGAGAATCGGGAGGAAAATGGTACTAATGGTTTTGAGAGTACATGGTGTGAAGTGGAGATAGACGAGGTAGGATATGTAGCGAGATGTTTCTGGAGGTCAAGAAATGCAGAGGATGATGTGCAGGAAATATTATTACTAAGGGAAACTCCAAGGAGTCCTTAGACTCATCGAGGGAGGCCCTAACATCATGTCAAGAACAACTATTCAACATTCACACAGTATCTATCATACTTCGCCTTGAACTCATTCACAGTCATGGCACCCACAACAGACTCTGGCAGCTTATTCCACTCATTCACCACTCTCCATGTAAAAAAACCTGGCTCTAACACTCTTGCCCAGTTTTCATGGATGGCCCCTAGTCCTCCCACCACTTAAAACATCTTTTGAATTAATCTTATAGAAGCCCTTCAGTAATTTGAATGTCTCAATCATATCACCCCTTTTCTGCTTATCAAACCAATTTCTTCAACCTATTCTCATAATGTTCATTCCATAGACCTGCTTCCTTCCTCCCCATCTTGGTCACTCGTCTCTGGATCCTCTCCACCTCCTCCCCCATCAAGAAGAAACCCTGGCACCCAAATCTGGGCACAGTAGTCTAGATGGGGTTTTATCAAGGTTCAATACAGAGGAACAACAACTTGCTTGTCTCTGCTCGTCAAAGTATTCTTCAGTAACCAAGTGATTTGATGAGCTGACTTAGCCACTTTTGCAATGTACCCCCTAAACTTCAACTCCTTATCCAACAACACTCTCAAATCCCTGGCCTCGTCAATCTCCTGGAGTACAGTTCCACCAATGTGGTACACTGCTGCTAATCTTTTCACCCCAAAATGAATAACCTTACATTTTGCCACATTAAATTGACATCCATTTTCCCTAGCCCAGTCCTCCAAACTATCCAAATCATCCTGCAAAATTTTGACATTCTGTGCATTCACTATTGCTCTACCCAACTTTGCATCATTCACAAACAAATGAACAGTTCCTCTAATATCCTTCCCTATATCGTTAATGAACAAATTAAACAGTGGTGGTCCAAGAACAGAACCCTGCGGCACACCACTAGTCACAAGCTATCTTTTTACTCCTGAATAAACTATTCTCTGATACCTATCCATCAACCACCTTCCTATCCATCTGACCAACCCTATATCCATCCCCATATGCTGCAGTTTACTGATTAGAATTCCATGTGGAATCCTGTCAAAGGCCTTAGCAAGGTCCAGCAGAATCACTGTAAACCCATTACCCTTATCCAGTTCAGCCGTCACTGTGTTATAAAACGTGAGCAAGTTACTGAGGCATGATCTACCCTTCACAAAACCATGCTATCCCCCATACAGTATCCCATTTTCATCTATCCATTCCTGTATTTTCCTCTTGACCACTTTCTCCAAGACCATGACAATGACTCCTGATATGCTGATCGGTCGGTAATTTACAACAGCAGTCTTGGAACCTCCTTTATGCAGTGGAACTATTTTCCCCTCTTTCCACCCCCTCGGGACTAACCTAGACCCGAGACTCAAATTAAACAAAATGGTCAAGGGCACTGACAATTCTTTAGCTGCTTCACGTACGACACAAGCAGGTATACCATCCAATCCCACAGATGTATTCACATTGAGGTTATGTAATAGACTATTCACCTCCACTTCATTCACCACAATTCCCATATAAGCTGTTGGTTCCTTCATTCCTGCAATATCACTATCTGGATGATATATTCTTGCAAAGTGCTCGCTCAGTAATTCCACTATATCAACTGATTCGGTTACCTCCCTACCATCGACATTCTTTAAAATCATTCTGCCGCATACACTTTTTCTTTTATTTGCAACATATCGAAAAAACTATTTGGGATTCTCTTTAGCCTGCATAGCTAATTTTCTTTCATAATCCGCTTTTGCTTTTCTTACCGCACACATTACCCTTCTGGCCTGCGCTTACCGTTCATGTGCCTGCTGGTCACCTTTCTCCTTGAATTCCCTCCACAATTGTTTCTTTTTTTGCAGCTCAAGCTTAATAGTGTTATTCATCCATTTAACCCCTACTTAATTTATTATTCGGACTCTTGGTATACAGTCAACCATTGCCTCCTGCAAACACTTCTTAACCACCTCCCATGCACTATCAACATCCAGCCCTTGCAGTTTTACATGCCATGGCACTGAACCAAGCAATCTCCTAAGCTTGTCATACTTACCAGCCTGGTAATTCCACATGTACCCTATCTTAATTGAAAATTCCACACATTTAGCTACCTTCCCCCATGTGGCTAAATGTGTGGACCCTATAATCATTCTCATCAATTGATGGCAACATGGTCATATTCATTACAGCCAAATTCTCAGATGCAATTGCTAGGTCAAGCACTCTCTGATCCCTAGTATTTTCCATTACATGCTGTCGCAGATAGTTATCCCTTAACAACTGCATAAAATCCAATTCCTCCTCCCATGTGTCCTCTCCTCCTTCCAATCAATGTCACCATAGTTGAAATCACTCCCCCCCATTTTATTCTCTAACACTCCTCCGATAACATTCCTCCCCTCATTTTATTCTCTCTGTCCCTCCTGAACACACTATAGCCCTCACATTCTATCCCACTAGCTATATCATCTTCTGTCAGCCATGTTTCACTAATCCCAATAACCTGTGGCCTGGAAGAGGAGAACCAAAGCCAAAAATTCTTCCTTCTGGTCAATACCCTCTTCAATAATGCAGCATATCTCTGAGTTGCCTTTGTAATATGTCCTAACATACTAATGCCAGGAGTATTAGAAACAAGAGACTTGTTTCTAATACTCCATTACATGCTGTCGCAGATAGTTATCCCTTAACAACTGCATAAAATCCAATTCCTCCTCCCATGTGTCCTCTCCTCCTTCCAATCAATGTCACCATAGTTGAAATCACTCCCCCCCATTTTATTCTCTAACACTCCTCCGATAACATTCCTCCCCTCATTTTATTCTCTCTGTCCCTCCTGAACACACTATAGCCCTCACATTCTATCCCACTAGCTATATCATCTTCTGTCAGCCATGTTTCACTAATCCCAATAACCTGTGGCCTGGAAGAGGAGAACCAAAGCCAAAAATTCTTCCTTCTGGTCAATACCCTCTTCAATAATGCAGCATATCTCTGAGTTGCCTTTGTAATATGTCCTAACATACTAATGCCAGGAGTATTAGAAACAAGAGACTTTAATTGTAACAACATAAATTGAGCAGAGGAAAGTGCATTCAGTAATAAAGCAACTGAATTTGTGGAATTCTTGAGGGACAAATGTCTAGGCAGCAGCAGTAGTGGAGAGATTATGAGCATCAATAGTTTAGATTTGGTCATAGCATTGGAAAATTTGAATGTGAGTGAAATGTTATACTTGTTCCTGCTAGTGAGAGTAACCATGCCTGACTTGGAGAATGAACAGGCATGTAGAAGTATTAAGAACTAATCTAGGCATGTAGATCTAACCCCACAGCTTCTGCTCAGTTCTACAATCATCCATCTTCTCAGAAACCAGTGATACAATACAATAGATGGAATAATTTGAAGAGATGTCATGGAGCTAGTTAAAAAAACATTTGTTTAGCAGCAATGGCAAATTGCATATCTCAAGTGAAAAAGATAAAGAAATTTGGAGTGGATGATATGGATGATTAGGGAAATCAAACAGGAATTGCAAATGAAGAAGTAGTCATGGAAGACATCTAAATAAAGAGAAGTAGGGAACAATTATATGAGCAATAAAGGCTCCAGCTATGAATGTGACTTCTGTAGTAAGAAGAAAAAATTAATATATGAAAAGATGCTAGCACTGAGATCCAAATTCAGAGGACATATTACAAAGGCAACTCAGAGATATGCTGTATTATTGAAGAGGGTATTGACCAGCAGAGGTAAGAGTTTTAGTACCATTGTATAAAATCTAGATCGGGATACATCTGGATTAATGTGCTGAGATTACACATTGAGATTTGAAGGAGCTGAATTAAACTACATACAAAGAGTGTTTGTAGAAGTTTAAGTTGTAGAAGTAGATAACAAAAATAATATTGGACAGAACTTTGGTTATGATGGATTGAGGTTCTGTTACAGTCTAGTAGGAAAGGAGATAAAGGGTGGGTGATATGATTTAGACATTTAAGCTGTTGAGAGATATTTAGCAGGTTGGCACCAGAGAGAAGACATAGAATGAAAGGGAGAAAGGAAGGACAGGAACTTATTAATTTGTGTTAATTTTTGCTTAAATACAAGCACTTTAATAGCAAAATTAGGCAAAACAGAATTATGTCTAAAATACAGTTGTGACAATGAATGGTCAAGCTACGAGGGGTGGTCTGAAAAGTTCTCAGCCTTGACCATGGATAACAACACTATCAGCAAGAGATTTTTTTCCTTTCTAAGTTGGTACATGTGTCATAAGCATCCATGTGAAATTGTAAGTCATTCTATCAAGTAGTTTGTTTCATACAGCTGTCTGAAGCAAAAGTGTTGTCTGTATCCCTTGAAATGGATAAAATTGAGTATCGTGCGGTTATAAAATTCTTTGTGAAAGAAGGTTTAAAGAAATTCATTCAAAGTTCATAAAAGTTTATGAACTTCGTTTATGGACACTCTTCTCCTTCATTTTCGACAATTAAGAAATGGGCTACTGAGTTTAAACATGGCCATACCAGCCTTGAAGATGGTCCATGTGAACGATGTCCAAAAAGTGTAACAACACCAGATATTATTGATCAAGTGCACGATATGCTATTGGATGACTGGCGAGTCAAAGTGCGTGAAGTTGTTGAGACTATAGGCATTTCAAAAGAACATGTAGGATATATTTTGAATGTAGAATTGCAAATGAAAAAGCTTTGTGCAAGATGGTTGCTGCACTTGCTTACAGCAGATCAAAAACGCACTCGCATGAAAATCTCTGAACAGTGGAAGCATTTTAACAAGAATAAAACTGATTTTTGCTTCAATTTATTACTATGGATGAGACTTGGATTCACCATTACACACCAGAATCCAAAAAGCAGTCAAAACAGTGGACAGAAGCCGGTTGTTCAGCGCCAAGAAGACAAAGTCGGTTTCATCAGCAGGAAAGGTCATGGCATCAGTGTTTTGGGATGCTAAAGGCATTTTGTTTATTAATTATCTTGACAAGGGTAAAACAATAACTGGGGAATATTATTCCACTCTTTTAACCAGACTAGACGAAAAAATTCGTGAGAACAGATCTGATTTGCGGAAGAAAAAATCATCTTTCATCAGGACAATTCACCTGCCCACAAATGTGTTTTGGCAATGGGAAAATTAAGGGATCTGCACTATGAATTGTTGGAACATCCACCCTATTCCCCAGATTTGACTACCTCTTCCCAAAGCTAAAACTCTTCCTTGCTGGTCAGCTTTGTTCTTCGAATCAAGAGGTGATTGCAGCTGTAGAGGGGTATTTTGCAGATCTTACTGAGAACCGCTACGTGGACTGGATAATGGCACTGGAGCATTGCTGGAATAAATGTTAGTCTTAAGGGAGATTATGTTGAAAAATAAAAATAATTTTGAAATTATAAATTTGTTTTTTCATTGTTAGGCCGAGAACTTTTCAGACCACCCTCGTACATAAAAATGTGATTAAGAAAAGCACATTTCATTATTGTATATGATAATTTCATTGCTTCAACTGATTGTTTCTTCAATAATGAAACTCTTCTGCTGATAGCATCCATTACTTCTGAGTCAATATGTGTAACAATATATGATTGAAACTTTCATTTTTGATCCTTACCTGTGTAAAATAATTTTTAAAATGATGGATTAATGTTTGCTAATAACTGAAATTTTTGCCTCGATGAAAACCAAGCCTTCCTTGGATCCAGCTGAAACTGAACATTAATAATTCATGCTATTCAAAAGATCAGGTACATAAATTTGTAAAATATTTTTCATAAAAAAAAAATGCAATATTTACCTGTACAAAGAATGATTTTATCTTTGGCAAGAAACAAGATAGTTTTTGCAATCTTTTCAATACATTCCTTTGACAGAAAGGGAGGATCAGCTAAAACTACATCACAACATTTATAAAGTTTGGGTTCCAAATTTAAAGGCTCGTTGTAGTTGTAGAATATGAAGTCTCCCCTGTAAACTTCGAAGCGCTTATCATATTCCAGTAAACATGTAGTTACATCAGCAGATTTCAACTGCTGCAATTTTTTATAAACAGTTGGACATGATATGCAAGCAATTCTGTAAGAGAAAGAAAATTTTATGAAAATATGTTTTCTTTACAGATCAGGACAGTGAAACCTACCAATCATTCTATCATTTTTCTGGATGCATTGACTATTTTGTTTGGTCCCTGAATAAATTCCAAATAAAAAATAATACTTTTGTTATTTATTTACTTTTTTTTTCAAAATATTTTATGCATTAGTCATTCAGAAATCTCAGTCCTGGCTGACAATTTTACTGCAATGACTGTTTCTGAGAAAATATAATGAAATACATGCAATGTGTTTTGAATGTACAATGATTGTGCATTCACGTACTTTTAAGATAAATTAATAATGAGAGAGGCACAATGTTTTTCATGTGGAATATACAGTAGTGGTAACTTGCTATATTATGCAAGGATGCTCAATGGTAGAAACATTACATTAAACTTCACCCATATTTTCAAATTAATAGTTCACATTAAGCTTCACCCTTATTTGGTTCAAGTAGTGTCGGATGGTGCGTGAAGTATGAATTTCACATACTATCTGACATTATCGGAAAGCTTCCATTAGTACAAAGGAAAGACAGCAATACTTTTCAGTGTTTTTGGCTCATCTTGTTTTGAATGGTTCACTATCTTCTTCAAATAGCTGTCTGTTTGTTTAATGGATGCTGGGAAGGATATCAACACAAAAAGTGACATGTTATTATTATTCATGACACCTCCAAGGAGTCTGAAGACTAATCGCAGGAGGACACCTATTGTACAACTCTCCATCTCCACCACTACACCAAACCAAACCGCTTACTACCAATCATCAACATCAGCACTTTCAACTGGCTACTACCACAGCTAGTATTATTTTGTCTGTAAATTGCCTGTGTTCTAAAGGGCCGATTTGTCTGTATGCGGGATGAAAAAACCAAGTTTCTGGGAGAAAAAACCCTGCTACCTCCGTATGAGATCGGCTAACTCACCTTCGATTGAAAACATCCATATAAAGATTCCTCCCGTCATGACGAGAATTGAACTTAAGCCTTTTCCAATCGAAGGGCACAACGTACCGTCATTCTTCCAATTGCGCTATGGAGGTGCTTAATGACAGATTCATACATAATTAGTCAGTCATTATACTAATTAATATGTGCAGTTTGATTCCTGAATGTGAAATGAATAGGTTATTACCTATTCATTTCACAGTGGCAGCAAGTCTCCAACCAAATGATGTGAACTTCCCACAGATATAAAGAACTGAAGCAGAGGATAATATCTTTTGTTAAAATCATATCCAATTTGCTGCTTTGAAAAACATGACTGAATTTTGTGATCACACATCAACAGACAGAAAATTTGCAAGTTGGCTGCATGCAAAATTGACACCACTGGTGACTTGTGTGATAATTATGACGTAGGTAGGAATGGTAAGGAAGGGGAAGAAGATAAATGCAAGACCAAAGCTGTAAAAAATTTTGTTGAGGCACATGCTACACTGAAAAAAATGAAATCATTCTTTTATATGCAGAGTATAAGTGATGTGATGAGCAAAGCATTTTGAACATGTTTAGCATAAAATGTAAAATTTCAACAAAGCTGTCTCCATTATATATGTGCCAAAGAGAAAGATTCAATATTTTATTTTTTTTCCTTGTATTCATCATTTTTATTTTCACTCCCCTTACGCTGAAAGAAAAAACAGCAGTGCCAATGAAATGCTTTCAGGAGTCAAACTGCAAATATTAATTAGTATAATGACTGACACTAATTACATATGAATCTGTCATATCACTGAAGTTGTGGTCTAGCAACCAGGATATTTTGAATCAAACATTTATGTAAACAGCAAAATATCTTTTTCTTTCAGTATAAGATTCAACATTAGTGATGTGAACTGCTATGGTACTGATCATCGGCTACTTATATAGTTATGCATGTATGGCGAGATAAACATTTAAAGCTCATTACTATAAACATGTTTGACAAGTCATTTCCTTTGGCTCACTGCTCATTTCATGCATTAAAATGATATGATTTTAAAAGTATGGAAGGAGAGAACTTTTGTGTATTGCCTACCAAACAAAAAAATAAAATAAAATAAATAAAAATCCTGCTGCTCCCATACTTACTGTCCTACCATGCATCTAAATATCATTTTAATATTATTTTTAAATGCTTCATATAATGGTACTTACAGAAACACTGAAAAACCAATGAAATGCTTTCAGGAATCAAACTGCAAATATTCATTAGTACAATGCCTGATAATAATTACATATGAATTGTCATATCACTGAAGTTGTGGTTTAGCAACCTGGATATTTTGAATCAAACATTTATATAAATAGCAAAATTGAGACCTAAACTTTTATCGAATTCCTAAGTTCTGAATCTCGCATACAACTTTAAACACGATTATTGACAGCACAAACAAACACAATCCTCTTGTTTGAAGTAGTTTACAACTTGTCCTTGGCTTATAAGACACTATTGCAGTAGCCACTAAAGGGCTATTCTAATTCTAGAGAGATATTTTAATTATGGCAATATAGACTGGAATGATGAGATAGCAACTAGAAGTAAAGAAAATGAGTTTGAGTTTTTGAGGGACAACTACCTCAAACAGTATGTAACAGAAAGCACACAAGGACTGGGGGTCTTGGATTTGATCATCTCATCAGAGGATGTAATTATAAATGAGGTGTTAAATCAATCTCCAGTTGGTGAGAGTGACCATGAAGTGATTACCTGGGTGGTTGTCAGCAGCGTGAGGACTTCTGTGAGAAAAGGGTATATGTGGAACTACAAGGCTGGTGATTATGAGGAGATCTGGAGATAGCTTGCAGGTGTAGTATGGAATGAGGAGTTAGCTGGAAAAGAGATCAATGCAGCTTTGGAGATATTCAAGAACTATCTAGTAGAAGCAATGTCTAAATGTCCAAGGGTCAGAAGGTTAAATAAGGTAGGTGTGAAATGGATGAATGAAGAGATTAAGCATGTGAAAAAGAGAAAAAAGGCATCATGGAGGCAGCATAAGAGAAGTGGTAATAACTAATTCCATAAGGATTACAAAGACCAGGCAAGGAGGTTGACTTGGTTGGTAAGGGTAGCAAAAGTGAAGTATGAGCAGCAGTTAGCTAATGAAGCCAAAAAAGAATGCTAGGGAGTTCTTTCGATAAATAGCCAGCAAAAAAAAAAAAAAAAATAGAATGATTATGGAAGGATGACATTGATTTGAGAAAATGGTATAAGGACAACTTCTGCAGAAGATTATAGTGGAGATACTTAATGAGCAGTTCATAAAGGTTTTTCATTCTTGTGAATGTGACATCATGGAGAAATTGAGAGCAGTTGATGATGGGGAATTGAGCAAACTTGATGTTAATAAAGCTGTGGGACTTGATAATATACCACCATGTATTCTGAAGGAATGTGCCAGTGAGTTGGCATCTGCCCTGACATATTTTTTTAATATGAGTCTTGTGCTGGGTCGAGTTCCAAAGAAGTGGAAGGAGTGCAAGATTGTGACCCTTCATAAGGGAGGTGATAGAACTCAAGCATCAAATTATAGGCCTATCTGTGTGTCATGTATTGTGGATAAATTGTCAGAGAAGCTGGTGAGAACTGGATTGACAGAATTGGGTTGACAAAAATGGCATTCTCTTTGATGGACAGCATGGGTAATAAGTAAGATAACGGCTTCCTTGGGCAGAGGAGAGGGATACATAGTAGTATACTTAGATTTTGCAAGGGCTTTTCATAGATTATGAAAAGTTGATAAGTTGATAGTCAAACTGGAGCGGATGGGGTTTGGTATTAGATTAGTGCATTGGATCAGAGACTGGCTACCTGATAGGTATCAGCAAGTTGTGTATGGGGGAGCAATATCCCAAAAGAGGAAAGTCACTAGTGGTGTGCCTCAGGGGTCTGTTTTAGAGCCATTGCTGTTGTTAATGAAGGCGAAGATTTGAATGAGGATATTCAGTTGTTTGCAGATGATGCAAAGTTGGGACAAATTATGAAGAGTAGAAAATATGTTGTGGCCTTACAAGACTTGAATAAATTGAGTGAGTGGGCATGGGAATGCAAGTTCAATGTTGCAAAATGTAAGGTTTTAAGATTTGGGAAACAAAGATGGGATGTAGAATTTATGCTTGGTGGGGATATATTGTTGGAGGTGGAGGAAAGAAGATATCTTGGGATAATAGTGGATAAGGATCTGAAATTTAGGGGACACATTGCCAAAATTGTAAGGACAACACAAATCTGGGAATGATGTGGAGGACACTGACTTGTAGAAGTAAGGAGATTCTTGTTCCATTGTATAGGGCTTTGATTAGGCCACACATGAACTACTGTGCACAGATTTGGTCACCTGATTTTCAAAAGGATGAAGAGATGTTGGAAAGGGTCCAGAGGCAACTGACTAAGGCAGTTTCGGATCTCTGGAATGTCAAATATGAGAAAAGAATATGAGTTGTGTGTATGACAAAAGGACCTCCTAGATGAGTCTTTGACTCCATGGAGTCTTCAGATGATGATGATAATAATAATATTGTGTTGTGTGATGTTTCATCTTCAATCACATCATGGCTTGCTAAAGTGCATTTATTATCAAACCATCCATAAAATAAAATAACCCAAAGTTAATAAGTTCCTGGACAACAGCATCATGAGGTAACGATTTATTAAGAATATTAAAGATAAATATCAAAAATGTGGTAAAAGTTCTGGAGATTACTGAAAAGCTTAGAAAGGAATCAGAGATGGTAAAGGTGACATAAAACTGAAAATAAGATATTCTCAATGTCTGGAGTAATTACTCTACAGAGTGTTAATGATATAAACAGAGAAAAAGCAGTGGCAGAAAATATTCAAGAAAATTCAAATCAGTACCTGAGGTACTGATTTTAAAAGCCATCAGGAATGAAATTGAGGGGCAGCTGAGAAGATACTATTACATGACACCTCCAAGGAGTCCAAAGATTCATTGAGGGAGGCTACCAACTCTACAACTCTTGTCTCTACCACTTCATCAACAACACTGAACAGCTACTACCATCATCATCTACACCAATGTCATCTACTGCTCATCACCACCTTTAGTATTTTTTGCCTGTAAATTGCATGTGTCCTGAAGCACCCAGTGATATCAAATTTCATATTTGATATCACTGGTTGCATAAATGTGATATCAAATTGGATAATTTTAGCAGGGATCTCATAGTAACCATCCATAAAAAGGTAAATAAAACAGAATGTAAGAATTATAGCACAATTTCTGTACTGAGTGTCCACATAAGATTTATGCAAGCATAAATCTTATGTGGAACAGTGAAGAAGCTAAGAAAGGTTCTGAAAATGAAGTGAGAAAAGAAAAGTTCTGAAAATGAAACATGGAGAACAAAAGCTGGGTTCAGACCAAATAAGGTATCAGGATATTTTTACTTTAAAACAAACAGTTGACAAATAACTGGAATATAACAGGAATGTGTACTTAGTTTTGTAGATCTGGAA
This sequence comes from Typopeltis vanoorti, assembly GCF_054136105.1. NCBI lineage: Eukaryota > Metazoa > Arthropoda > Arachnida > Uropygi > Thelyphonidae > Typopeltis > Typopeltis vanoorti. The sequence continues at coordinate 38,972,843 of NC_143567.1, read as the reverse complement.
AAAGCATAAGATAAGATAACTGTAGTTTAAGGAAATTACAATGCAGACTAATAATAATTACAATAAATTTAATTAATATTTCCAATATTTTGTAGACTGCCACCATCACAGAACACAATACAACATGATATGTGCACATAGGCCCTACACTGAGTAATGAGGCTGAAACATAGTGAATGAAAGAGCTAAAAAGTCCTAAATTATGCCCACTTGTGGGTAAAATGGGATGTCTTTGACTGTTGGGCTGAAGTCCAGAGGATGAGAGCTTTCCAAATTTGGGACAGTTTCATGCATCAAATAATTAAGGTTTTTGTAGTTTCTTAAGACAGCGATTCAAGGAATAGTCTTTCATATTTATATCTGCTGCAGTGGAGTAGAGTGGCCTCTGCCCAGTGTATTCTATGTCAAGTGTCTGATGCATGGTCAGCAAGTCCTGAGTGGCTATAGTGGTAAAAGAGGACGTACTCCTTATGTTCAGCAATTCTGATGTTGGGTATCCTGTCTGGCCACAGCAGGATAGTTTACAACTGCAATGGACCTAATAAACTCCTATCAGGTCTAGAGACTGTGGCAGGTCTTTGAGTGGATAAGGGATGCCAATTTCATATATGGTCTGTATGTGACCGTAAGGTTATATTTTTTCAGAATTTTAGTTCATTTTTCATACGTGCTTCTGACATAGGAAAAGAAGAGTTCATCTTTCTTTTCAGAGGTGACGTAGTTGGTGGGAGAAGAGAGCACATTGCTGTCCCCCTCTATTTGTAAAATTTTCTTTACAAATGAAATAGCCAGAGTTTATAGTGAACTTACACAGGACTGAGATATTATTAAGAGGAAATTCATCATGAATTAGGTCTACAGTGTCTTTAAGTGGGACACTGGACAGAGAGGAGACATCAAAACTGACCATTATATCAGTGTGTTGGACTTTGAGGTTTTCTATACTGGCTTTAAAGTGAGCTGCCAGTTGGGCAAACACTTTGGCTAAATGTTTGGCTAATTTGTAAGTAGGTGAATCAGTGGCATCTACAATTGGGGTAATGATAAATAATCTGTTTGTAGATTTTATGTAGTCCATATATCTATGTGTGTATGTGGGGGGGGGGGATTTGTATGGTTTTTGTTTATTAATAATTTTAACAGTCCAGAAGGCGACATTTTTAAGTGTGTGAAGTGATTTGATCTGTTTACTGCTGGGTCATAGTCCAGTGTTTCTCAAAGTGGGGTGTGCGCATGGGGGGGGGGGCAATTAGAAAATAATGTTGCATTCATCACTGATATACTCAAAACACTCACCATTGTCAGCGGGGGGGGGGCATCAAAATTTTTAGAGGCGTTGAGATGGGGCATGATCCAAAAAATGTTGAGAAATACTGGTCTAAGGGAAGGTAGGTTGAATGATCTTCAAGCAAGTTTTCATGTGTAATCACATAAAAACTTGCAGTTTAGAATTATTCTATTCTTCCTTTTAAAGTTACACAGTGATCAGCATCCATATTGACAAAATTATGAAGACTACTACTGTGTTAAGAATAATTACTTTAATTTCCTGACATTTCAACCTTCATATTAAGGTCATCATGGAGCATGCAATTCTAAGCTGTGCAATTGAGGTGCTTGGTGAAACATCTGAAAAGATGAGAGAGCAGAAGGAGGGTTGGTCGTGGAATAATAATGTACAAGAAGCAGTGACGGCTAAGAGAAAAGCAAGGCAGAAGTGGGATGAGTCAAGAGTGGAAGAGGACAGAGAGAAAAAGCGAGAAGCCAAGAGAGTTGTTGCACAGGCAAAGGTCATGGCATATCAAGACCTTTATGATCAGTTAGAAACAAAGGAAGGACAGAGAAAGATTTATCGATTGGCAAAATTTAGAAATAAGGCATCAAAGGACATCATACATGTGAGGCAGATCAAAGACCCTGGAGGAAGGGTATTAAGGAAGGATGTGGATATAAGTAACAGATGGTAAGACCTTTATGATCAGTTAGAAACAAAGGAAGGACAGAGAAAGATTTATCGATTGGCAAAATTTAGAAATAAGGCATCAAAGGACATCGTACATATTAGGCAGATCAAAGACCCTGGAGGAAGGGCATTAAGAAAGGATGTGGATATAAGTAACAGATGGAGAATATTCTTTGAAAGGCTTTTGAATGAAGAAAATGCAAGGACTCACAGAGAAGATGGAGAGCCTTATGAAGGGATGATGCAGAACATTAGTAGAGTGGAAGTGAAGAAGGCCATAAAGAGGATGAAGAATGGAAAATCAGTAGGCCCTGACAGGATCCCAGTAAAGGCATGGAAGGCACTGGGGGAAGAGGGAATTGACCTGCTGTGGGACCTGTTAATAAAAGTTTGTCAACAGGAAAATATACCCGAGGAATGGTGGAAAGTACTCTTGTCCCTATCTACAAGAGTAAAGGGGATGCACAAGACTGTAAGAATTACAGAGGAATAAAGTTGATGTCCCACACAATGAAAATCCTAGAGCGGGTTCTTGATGGAAGACTGAGGAAGGAGGTGGAGATTGCAAAGGAGCAATTTGGCTTCATGCCTGGTCAATCGACGACAGATGCTATCTTTGGGTTACGGCAGATGATGGAAAAGTTTCAAGAGAAGCAATGGGAGCTACATCTGGTATTTATTTATTGATCTGGAGAAAGTGTATGATAGAGTGCCAAGGCAAGAAGTCTGGAGGGGTCTGAGGGAGAAGGTACCAGAGAAATATGTCAGGCTGGTGCAGGAGATGTACAGAAATGTGAAGACAAGAGTTCGGACATGCCTGGGAGAGAGAAAAAATTTTCGAGTGACAGTTGGCTTGCATCAAGGGTCAGCATTAAGTCCGTTCCTGTTTAATATTGTGATGGAGGAGGTGAGAGAAGACACGCCTTGGACTATGTTGTATGCAGATGGCATCGTGATGTGTGCAGAATCAAGAGAAGAAGTGGCAGCTAAACTGGAAAGTTGGAGAGAGACTGAGCAGAAGTAAGACAGAGTATATGTGTTGCAAAGTGGATGGCAGCCAGGAGACGGATCTGGAAGGAAATGTCATCAGGAAGGTCAGTGACTTTAGATACTTAGATTCAACAATGAAAGAGGATGGTGAGACTGAGAAGGAAGTGGGATGCAGAATACAAGCAGGATGGAGGAAGTGGAGAGAGAGCTGGAGTGCTATGCGATAAGAGGGTGCCGATCAATCTAAAAGGCAAAATCTACAGGACAGTAGTGAGACCAGTTGTGATGTATGCTATGGAAACTGTGGCCTTGAGGAAAAATAACATCAGCAGGATGGATAATAATTCAAATATAGTCAGAAACAAAATTAATTACTTACTAATTAATGAATGATGACAGAGTTAAACTTAGACTGAAAGCTATACTTAAGAAACATCAAAAAAAGTTTTGATCTAGGAAAGTTAAAACTCGGAGAAAAAAAAAAAAAAAAACTGAGTCAAGATCTGAATCAAGAGGGCACTTATGAATGATGATGATGTCATTCATAAGTGTTAAACATGGAACAAATTAAAATCTGTATTCATAGAAAAATGTGTCAATATTTTGTGTCCTGATAGAGTAGTAAAAAAGAAAGACTGGATAACTGATGAAATTCTCTCACTGACCAATGCAGAAGATAAAAATAATAGTCCAACAAAATATAAAGAGGTTTAGAAAATTATTAAAGACAAAATCAAAGAAGCAAAAGAAATCTGGATGAATGAAAAATGTAAAGAAATAGAATTTCTACAAGAAAAGCATGACAGTTAATTTACACAAAAAAGCTGAAAGAGACCTTCTTGTTCTTATATTTTATCATCCAAAAATGATGATAAAATAGAATGGATGAAATATGCAGAACTCTTTACTGATAACTGACAAAACTCAGAAAATACTTATGAACAGATGGAAGGCTCATACATTCTAAGATCAGAGGTAGAATACACACTGAACTCAGCTAAAAATGGTAAAGCCTTAGGTCCTGATAGGAATACCAGCAGAAATAGTCAAGTTATTAGAAGATGACAACATTACTATATTAGTAAAGAATAAGATCTACAATACAGGCATAATCCCTCAAGACTGGTTGCAGTTGAACTTCATCATGCGACCTAAAAAAGCAAATGCCAAAACTTGTAATGACTATAGAATGATCAGTCTAATGAGTCATGTTCTCGAAATGTTTCTGAAAATAATTCAAAAAGAAATATACAGAAAATGTGAATATACATCAGTGATACCCAATTTGGCTTTAGAAGTGGTTTGGGAACGAGAGAAGCTTTTTTCTGTTCTCGAAGCTCATTCCAAAAATGTAATGACCGAAACAAGGAAGTAATCAAAATGATTGAATTATTAAAAAGAATTGGACTAGATGGTAAAGATATCAGGATCATTGAACACTTTTATTAGAACCAAAAGGCATCTGTTCAAAGTTGATGACATTATTACAGACTCCATTAACATCAAAAGAGGAGTAAGGCAAGGGTGTGTGCGCTGTTGCCTCTCCTTTTTAACATATACAGTAATCACTCAATTAATGTGCCCCCGATTAGTGCATCATTTTTTTTCGACACCCAACTTCGATTAGTGCGCCTATATACATCTTAAAAATAAATGTTACAGATTTTAAAAATTTTCCATTTTTTGTGGCTAACTATTTTAAAAAAATCACTCACCAGAATGAAATAATTTAGTTACTGATTTAAAACATTTTGCAAAGTTATTTTTAATGGCATACTACACTACTTCCATGTATACTATGTTCCAAATTTTTACTGCCAAAATTTATGTCGTCTGCTAATTACATAGCATTTTGCTGATCATATCTCGTACCTCCTTTGCAATTATTTTTCTTACATTTTTTTTTTTATTTTAAAGTATTTTCCCAACTTTTCATCATGAGTAAAAGAATTAGTGAGTAAAAAAGTGAAATTGGGAAAATGATTCGAAAAATAATCTCATTGGAAGAAAAACTTGAAATAATAAAGAAAGTGAACAAGGCAAGTCCAGAGCAAAGATAAGACAAGAACACAAAAATGGGTGAATCAACTATAAGAGTAATTTTAAGCAAAGTTGCTGAATACAAAATATTATAATGACTGAATTAGAGAGACTTCTTTGTACCATGATCGAAGATTGTACAAAAATGGATCCTGCTAAGAACTGGCCTTATTAAATCAAAAGCATTAAGTCTCTTTGCAACCTTGAAAGAAAGGGCTATCAGTGATGGAAAAGAAGAATTCCACGTTAGTGCTGGGTGGTTTGAGAAATAGCCTACATAATGTTCTAATCACAGTCGAAGCTGCAAGTGCCGATAAGGAGGTGGCCGCAAATTATCCAGACGTTTGAAGAAAATTGAATATAAGATGGAGGCTATTGTGACCAACAAATATTTAATGTTGATGAAACTGCCCTTTTTTTGGAAGCCAATGCCTTCCAAGACTTTTCTGGCTAAATCAGAGAAATCTCAGCCTGGTTATAAAGTCACAAAGTTGAATGAAATTACTGCTAACAATATGCGATCCATTTGGAAGCACATTCTTCTACATTGTGCAAATGATTTTAGAGGCTTTTCAAATGAATCTAAGTTAATTAAATCTCATTCTGAGAAACTGAGTGATTCCTGCTAAATTTAGATGCACAGCAGGAAGATCCTGAAGCATATGAAGAAAATTTAATCACTGACAAGCCCAAATTTACTGCCAAAATTTATGTCGTCTGCTAATTACATAGCATTTTGCTGATCATATCTCGTACCTCCTTTGCAATTATTTTTCTTACATTTTTTTTTTTATTTTAAAGTATTTTCCCAACTTTTCATCATGAGTAAAAGAATTAGTGAGTAAAAAAGTGAAATTGGGAAAATGATTCGAAAAATAATCTCATTGGAAGAAAAACTTGAAATAATAAAGAAAGTGAACAAGGCAAGTCCAGAGCAAAGATAAGACAAGAACACAAAAATGGGTGAATCAACTATAAGAGTAATTTTAAGCAAAGTTGCTGAATACAAAATATTATAATGACTGAATTAGAGAGACTTCTTTGTACCATGATCGAAGATTGTACAAAAATGGATCCTGCTAAGAACTGGCCTTATTAAATCAAAAGCATTAAGTCTCTTTGCAACCTTGAAAGAAAGGGCTATCAGTGATGGAAAAGAAGAATTCCACGTTAGTGCTGGGTGGTTTGAGAAATAGCCTACATAATGTTCTAATCACAGTCGAAGCTGCAAGTGCCGATAAGGAGGTGGCCGCAAATTATCCAGACGTTTGAAGAAAATTGAATATAAGATGGAGGCTATTGTGACCAACAAATATTTAATGTTGATGAAACTGCCCTTTTTTTGGAAGCCAATGCCTTCCAAGACTTTTCTGGCTAAATCAGAGAAATCTCAGCCTGGTTATAAAGTCACAAAGTTGAATGAAATTACTGCTAACAATATGCGATCCATTTGGAAGCACATTCTTCTACATTGTGCAAATGATTTTAGAGGCTTTTCAAATGAATCTAAGTTAATTAAATCTCATTCTGAGAAACTGAGTGATTCCTGCTAAATTTAGATGCACAGCAGGAAGATCCTGAAGCATATGAAGAAAATTTAATCACTGACAAGCCCAAAGAGATTTCACAGAAACAAATTTAAAATATTTTTCGTGCAACCAAAACTTTTAAGTAGCAATGCTTAGAGACTGGCCCTTGTGAAGAGAGAAGCAGGAAATTTGCAGAAGAGACAGTTGTATGAAAAAAAGAAACAGAATACCTACCAGAATAATAGATTTATATTTTGAATATGTTTTGTCTTAGAGCTTCATAGTGTTCCTTTAACTAGGCCCTGAGACATACCCTAATTCTTTTATAAAAAAAAATCAAGGGTAAAAATAGAAATTTGAGGAACTAATTATACTTTTTTCCATAGGTTATTATACTCGATTAGTGCGTTTTCGATTAATGTGCCTGTTTTAAAGAACGCATTAGGTGCACTAATCGAGGGATTGCTGTGCTCAGAAGCCATATTTCAAAAAATCTTAAAAGGAAGAGAGAAAAGGATTAATGAAAATGGTGAAATCATCAATAACATCTGATATGCTGATGACAGCTCTCCTGGCTGGCAATATTCAGAATCTTCAAAATCTTCTCGAACTAGTGAATGAAGAGAGTCAAAAAATGGGATTAAGAATAAATATCACCAAAACTAAATTTATGGATCATAAGCAAGAAACCAATTCTTAAATCAGCACTTTTTTAAACAGGAAACAAATAGAAAGAGTGACAAAATTTAAATATCTCAGATGCTGATTGAATGAAGAATGCAACCCAGAAATGGAAATAAAAGTTAGAATTGAAATGGCAAGAAAAAATTTTCTCCTGATGAAATCAACACGGTGTAACAGCAATTTAAATTTAGAGCTTAGAGTACACACGATTAAATGCTATGTATGGTCTGTACTGTTGTATGGACCACATCGATAAAAAAACTTGAAGCCTTTGAAATACAGTTATACAGACAAATATTAAAAATCCCACGGACAGAAAAAACTTCCAATCAAGAAGTCCTGGAGCAAATGGGTAAATCATATGAACTTTTAGATACAATGAAAACAAGAAAAACTGCATATCTTGGTCACCTACATTGTAATGAAAAATATAAGATACTTCAACTGATTATAAAAGGGACAATAAATGGAAGAAGTTGACAAGGAAGATATTAGAAGATCTTGGTTGGCAGACATCAGACAGTGGACTGACATAAGCTGAAAGACTTGAAAATTTTTCGTGGTCATACTATAAATTAAAGAGCCAAGAAATTATATTCTTGGTTTAATCCTTTATCCAAGTGCAAGCAAACAAAGTTTGCAAGTGAAGTAACTTCACGACTGGGTAACTTACATATAGAGGCTAATGACATCACATCACTTGCCTTAGCATCCCATAATGCAAAGCACATATCCTTGCAGACATGTATAATGCTATACAAGTGGCAAACCAGCTAGTTTGTTTGGTATGTTTTCAAAAGTTGTATCGTACTTTTTCAGTTCGCATTCAATTCATAGCATAAATGTTATATTATATATTATTATATTAATATTATATGTTATAAAATATAGTATTATATTAAAACTGAATTTATAACATGTTATTATGTTATAAATTACTTATCATGAAAAAACTAATACTAATATTAGTGTGTCTGTAAAACTAATAATATTAACTGATATTATGAGTTCCAAGGAGTTGCAACTGGTCAAGGAAGCCAAGTGCTACCGGCTAGACTTAGTCGGGCTTTCTTCGACCAACAGGAGAGGCTCTGGAACTGTCGACCTGGATAAGGGGTGGAAGCTCTATTACTCTGGTGTGAGCCCGACAATGTCTGCTTAGGAGGGTGTGGGGATACTCACAAGCCCCCAGCTGTCAGACTGTGTTGCTGAGTGGATCCCATTGGGGATGGGTATGTGTGTTAAAGCTTCAGATGAAAATACATGATTTGGCTGTGGTGCAAGCCTATGCACCTAATCTGGAGTCAGAATACTCTGCCTTCCTAGAGGAAGTGGATGCTGCTTTTGACAGGGTGGCAGACATGGGATCAGTCCTGCTAATGGGTGACTTCAATGCACATGTTGGAACAGATGAACAGACATGAAGGGATGTGGTTGGGAGGAACGATGCCCCTGACCTTAACGTGAATGGGTTGAAATTATTGGACTTCTGCTGTACTAACAGCTTGTCCATACCTTCTTCCAGCACCGAGAAGTCCATAAGTATACCTGGTACAGGAATACACTAGAACAAAGGTCTCTGATTGACCTTCTTTATAGTCTCAGCAGACCTATTTTCCTCAGTGTTGGACATTCGTGTGAGAAGAGGGGCAGAACTGTCAACTGACCACCACCTTGTTGTGTGCACTCTACGGCTTCAGAAACCAGATGCTACCATCAATGCTGGTAGGCCTAAGCAGCTATACCGTGTGAAATGGGAGGCATTGGAAAATGAGGCTGCGAGGAAGAATTTTGCAGATGACATTTCCTCCAGGTTCAAAGAGATTCCCAAGCATAATGCAGATGTTGAGGAGGAGGAGTGGAAGCTGTTCAGAACAGCTGTCACTGCCACCGCATGAGAGTGCAGAGGCAGTGACAGCTGTTCTGTTCTGAAAGTGGCTCGGCATGGCAACAGGCAGTGAGAAAAGGACACCTTGGTGGAACCAAGAAGTCCAAAAAACTGTCCGGGCAAAAAAGGAGTCCTACCTAACATGGCTTAGGGTCAGGTCACCTGAGATGCGTTTGTGGTATGCTGAGGCACGAAAAGACTTGGGAATCCTTTGGAGAAAGATTAGACTCATCCTATGCAAATACAAGCAAAGTATTCTGGCAGACCATCCGCCGCCTTCGAGGGAGGAAATCGTGCACAGCAAGGGCAATTAAGGCCTCTGATGATGCACTTTTAACAACCGAGAAGGATATCCTCCACAGATGGAGGGAATACTTTGAGAGCCTTCTTAACCCGGTGGCCCAGCAGTTGTGGACATCCAAGAGGTGCAGATTGGGGCAATGACTAGTCTCACAGCAGAAGAGGGTCCATTTAGCAATAAAATCGCTAAAATTGGGAAAGGCTGCTGGCGATGATGAAATTCGGCCCGAAATGTTAAAAGCCTTAAATCGAGACGGTGTTCTTTGGCTGACTCGAGTGTGTCAGGCTGCTTGAATATCTGGGCGAGCACCAAAGCAAAGGCAGACAGGCATAATAATATCAGTCTTCAAGAAGGGAGACCAGAAGGATTGCAGTAACTATCGTGGCATCTCTCTGCTCAGCCTGCCTGGGAAAGTGTATGCTAGGTGCTTGGAAAGACGGTGCAGGAGCATAGTTGAGTCATAGTTCCAGGAAGAACAATGTGGCTTTCGTTCTGGTAGAAGCACAACTGACCAAATCTTCACTTTAAGGCAAGTCTTTGAGAAATCTTGGGAATATGCCAAGAATGTCTACACATTTTGTGGACTTGGAGAAGGCATATGACCGGGTTCCTCGGGATAAGTTTTGGCAAGTAGTACAGGAATATGGAGTGGATGGCCAACTATTAGTTTCCATCAAGTCCCTGTATGAATGCCCAGAGTTTTGTGTCAGGGTAAACAGTACAAAGTCTGAACCTTTCACAGTCTCCGTTGGCCTCTGCCAAGGGTGTGTTCTGTCACTCCTCCTTTTCATAATATTTATGGACTGGATTGATAGGCACAGCCGAGGCAGTGAGTGTGTCAGAATTGGAAGATGTAGCATTGGAAGTCTGCTTTTTGCAGATGACCTAGTTCTGCTTAGCTCTTCCACAGATGACCTCCAGCGGACCCTGGATAGGTTTGTAGCTGTTTGTGCAGACACCGGAATGAAGATCAGTGTGGCCAAAACAACATTTGTGGTCTCAAGACAACCATCCCAGTGCACTCTACATGTAAGTGGGGTCCCAATGAGGCAGGTGGAGAAGTTTAAATACCTTGGGTCCATATTCACGAATGATAGAAAATGGGATGTAGAGCTAGGTACTCAAATTGGCTTAGCAAGCTCAATATTGTGGGAGCTTGGCCGTTCGGTAGTATTGAAGCAGGAGTTAAGCCAGAAGGCAAAGCTGGCTGTCTTCAATACAGTCTATGTCCCCATCCTCACCTATGGTCATGAGAGTTGGGTAATGACTGAAAGAATGTGGACACGAATCCAAGTGGCTGAAATGAGGTTCCTTCGAGGGGTTGCAGGACTGACAAGACTCGACAGAGTCAGAAGCTCTGCAATTCGGGAAACTCTCAATACTCAACCGCTGCTTCTCCGTGTTGAGAGATCACAGTTACGTTGGTACGGGCACCTGGTCAGAATGCCACAAGAGAGGCTCCCTCAGCAGGCCCTCTTTGCCAAGCCAGAGGGTGGGAGGCCAAGGACTCGCTGGATAGATTATATCCAAAACCTTGGGTGGACACGTTTGGGAATCCCACCAGAACACCTAAGCTTGGTGGCAGAGGATCGTGACCATTGGAAGTTCCTCTTGCAGCTGTTGCCCCCCACAACCCAATTAGGAAAGGTGGGCCTTGAAGATGTATGTATTATGAGCTCCCTATTTCAATCAAATATATAACGAAAATCAGGTTATCAATGTTGCACAGTTATGATATTAAGTCCTATAATAAAAGACCAAAAATTATCTCTGCTCTTCAAGGGGTTAAAATTAAAAAAAGTTAAAAAAATTATCTCTACTCTTCAATAAGCATGCCAATCCATACACATGTTTGAGTCATTTTCAGTGCAGCTTCAATATCAGTATGCTGTGTGTGGCTTTTTTTCTAATTAGTACTTTCTATTAACTAAAATCCCAGCTATATTTTGAAATAACAAACACACAGAATACTAAATAGTTGAAAAGTTCAAAAAAGTAAATCATGAAATTAAGAAGTATGCTAAAAATGCAGTATTATTAATATTCTACTACAGTCCATCAGGCTCTATGCACACTTCTTAATTGCATGCATTCAAGAACTTTCAAGTGTATATCTAACAGTTTTAGAGCAACAAATTGCTAAAATTGCAAAAAAAAAAAGCAAGAATATCTAGTAAAAAAATTTGTGGCTTTCAACATAATATGGAATATGTAGCTTTTATTTAATACAGAAAATAGCTTTACTAAACTAGAAAAGAATGCTGGACATTACATGAGAAAGGATTAATATTCTTTACTGTTAACTGATGGCAGAATGGTTGAATATCATTTTTGTTATAATTGCATATACAAATTATAAAGAATATACACTATGTTGACAAAATTATTTGGACACCTAGTTGTGGTAAAATGAAAAAATGCATTTTAATTACATTTCTAGTAATGAATGAGACCACCTCTGGGGCATGCTATCAATCATTCCATGCTGTATTCTGTCAACAGGAATATACGTCCATTCCTTGCACAAAGCTATCTCCATTGCTGATGACACTGGTCTGGAGCAAATTCAGCATTCTAATTATCATTAACAGAGACCTCCAGGGAGTTAGGGACCCATCGAGGGAGGCCACATACTACACACACAGCTATCATCCTTACTCTTGAATTCATTCATACTGCTTGCACACACAACATCCAATGGCAATCTATTCCATTCATACATCACTCTATAAGAGAAAAATCTATCTCCTCACCCCTTTCTTAGCAGCATTCATTCTCGGCTTCCAATGATACCTTCTTCTCCTTTCCTCAACCTCCATAAAATGAAAAATTCCATCAACTGAAATCCTGTATGACCCTTTCAAAAGTTTGTAATTCTCAATCATATCATCCCTCTTTCTCTTGTTTGCTAGTGTCTGCAGTCCACAAATTCTCCATCTGTCTTCATAATTAGTATACCACAATCCTGATATCATTTTTAACACTCTCTGTTGCAGTCTCTTAACTATATCAGAATCATAAGAAACCAGACCTGTGCACAATAGTCCACATGAAATCTTTTCAAGGCCTTGTAAAGAGGCAAAATGACATCCTTATCTTTACATGTCAAAGTTTGTTTCAGCAGTGCAATCATCTTTTGAGTTGTATTTGCAATTTTTACTACATGGTTACTGAACTTTAATTTCCTATCTCCTAACACTCCAAGATCCCTATCCTGATCAGTTTCTTCTAGCATAATCACACCAATATAATACAACATTGAGTATCTAATCATGCCAACATACATGACTTTACATTTACTGACATTGAACTGACATCCATTTTCATATGCCCACAATTAAAGTCTATTCAAATCATTCTGCAAGTACTGCATAGCAGTAATCCTGATTACCTTACCTATCTTCGCATCATCAGCAAATAGTTATGTCACCTGTCAAATCCTTCCCAATATCATTAATGTAAAGATTGAATAACAGTGGACCAAGCACTGATCCTTGTGGTACACCACCACTGGTTACCTTAAATCTTGCAGACTCACATCCCAGTATAGCACTTTTTGATCTCTGTCAGTCAGCCATTTTCTTATGCACACTAATATTTTATAATCCAAACCTATATTCTCCAATTTATGCAACAGTCTTCCATCCTGTATTCTGTCAAAAGCCTTAGCAAAATCCAAAAGTATCATAGTGTATCCATTCACTTTGTCTAGTTCAATGGTTACTTTGTTATAGAATGTGAGCAAGTTGCCAAAACATGACTTTCCCTTAGTCAAACTGTGCAAAGTAGAGATTCACTGTCAACCCTTTTCTGAATACAAGCCCTAACCAATCTTTCTAAAATCTTCACTAACACTCCTGAGATACTAATTGGTCGATAGTTGGATACATCAGTCTTTGCACCACCACCATTATGCAATGCCATAAATTCTTTCCATTCCTGTAGAATCTTCCCTGCTCTGAGACTCATATCATATAGTCTAAACAAAGGAATAGCCAGTTCAGCTGAACACTCTTTTAGCACCCATGCTGATATCCCATCAGTCCATATTGCTGAATTCTTATTCAGTTTGGGCAACAGCTCTAATACCTATCCTCATACACTAGAGTTTCTTCATCTAGTTAAGAGGTAGCCGCGAGCGTAATGTTGCATACACCAGGTTGATAGCTTTAAATAAAATGGGCATTCGTCAGTTGAACAACCTCTTCTGCATCTGACACCCTCGCACCATCTGCATTCGGAAGACTTATTCTTTCATATTCATTCTTTATTTTACTTGCGGCATATCAATAGAATTCTTGTGGGTTTTCTTTAGAGCCAGTTTCTTTTCATACTCAGACTTAGCTTTCCATACAACAGTTGTGACTCATAGCCTGTGACTTATAATTTTCATAACAGACATCATCCTCATGCAAATGGTATTCCACAGCATCCTTTTCTTACGAATCTCTTGCTTAATAAGATTACACAACCATTTGACTCCTACCCTATTTATTCTTCAAACTCTCGGGACACACTCTGATATTGCATTTAAGTATTGTTTAAATGCTTCCCTCGCACTGTCAACATTCTTCATATCCAGCAACCAATCCCATTCCACTGAACTCAGTATGCTCTTCAGTTGGTCATAATTTTCTGCTTTGTAGTTCAGCATGTAACTTTTCTGAATGGAACATTTATAAACTTAGTCACTTCCCAAGTGAATAGTGCATGATCACTGTCACCAACTTGAGGCAGAATAATTTAACTGAAATGCCCTCTGACACTATAATCAAATCTAACACTCTTTGACCTCAAGTTCCTTCTATCACCTGCTGCTTGAGGAAGTCGTCTCACAACAGCTCAATAAATTCATTTTCATTCTTTTCATGAGATTTTACTGCTACCCAATCAATATTTGGATAATTAGTCTCTCATTACGATTATGTTTTAGCACCCATCTTTTCTATTTGGTGATGAATCTCTTCATCAATAGCAACTGATCCACCAGGTCTGTAACAACACTCCCACTATATAATTGATCTTGTTAGATTCCACCTCACGCCAGATGGCTTCAAACTCACTGCCACATGAAATACTGTTACTAGTACTACAATCATAGGTCTCAACACTAACTGGATTCAAGTCATCCAGTATCACTAGCAGTACATCCCCTCCTCTACTATCATGTCTAATCCTTCCTAAAAATACTGTACCCTTTACACTCAATACCAGTTAGTACATCTGAATCTGATAGCCAGGTCTCACTAATGCCTACAATCCTAGGTCCCAACATACTGACCAAGGGAATAAACTCTACCCCTTGGTTTCTAATACTCCTAGCATTTGTGTACAGACATAGTAATCTACCAGTATGTTCAGTTGGATACCCTAGTCTGTATGACACAGTTGGAAAACTTGCAGTTCTCTACTTCTCTGTAGTGCCTTATACATATAGACATCTTTGCACACTTTCGATGAGTCCGAACCAGATGAACACAAAGTCGAAATAGTTTTCTCCTCATAATCATTTTCATGATAATGCCCATTCCCGTCATTATCACAATTATACAACATTGTCGCTCTTACACTCATATTCATACCATTCCTCCCATTATAATTTAGTTTCCCTGACTCTCTGTGTTGGGCCTCAACCAGTTATTAGTTTTTCAAGGCTCCTGATACCAAATGCATTCAGGTGTAGGCTGTCCCTCTTATACAAATCTAATAATCTTCCCTCAAACTCACTCCACACATCTAAAAACTCGCATTCATTCCTTCTACACAGCCTACACATCAAATCATTTGCCATCATAGCCTTGCTAAATTCATTTTTATCATATCTAGGTAATATACTTACTATTTTCACTTTCTCACTTTTCACTCTCTCGTCTCTTCCATGTCCTGTCTTATATTGAACTTATCACTAGTTAAGTCATTAGTGTCTACTACAATTACGATCTTGTTTACTTTTCTGTTTTTGAAATGCATGTGTTATATTTTTAATTTGTGTTCTGGGAAAACTTGAAATCATAACCTACTCTATCATCATGGTGTTGATGACACCATACCAAATAACATTCTTTTATTTTACAAACGTTACTTACCTGATTTTTGTTATTTACTGACTTACCTGATTCCATGCTTTGTTTCTTATTTTGCTGCTAAATTTTCTTTTCCTCCCCATATTAATTTAAATGCCTCTCAACTTTCTGTAATTCCAGTGTCATCTCTCTGATAATTTGCTTTAACTTTGCAATTTTGGAGGTTACTTCATTTTCAACATCCTCCTCAATATCTTCAATAATCTCCTTAGTGTGACAAGCCTTCTTGTTCTCGACTTTGCTGCTCTTAGTGCGTTTACATTTCTTGTGTGTTTTTGGCACCATTTTAAACTATATTTATTATTGAAATATCTTAACAAAAATATGTTATAAAACAGTAAATACACTAAAATCTAACTAATATACTATAAAACTAATTTTCTAATGGAAAAACACAAAAAAAAAACAGACAAAATTACCAATTTTACACAAGCTCTAAATTCATCAACCAATCACAATGTAGCCTCAAACCCAAATTTGTTCCAAAGATGTTTGATGGGCTTGAAGTGAAACATGCAAAGGTCACTGCCTAAGTACTTCCCCAGTAAGTACTTAGGCAGTGTGCTTAAGTACTGCTCTACCTGGACATCATGGTTTTGGGCATGTCCACCAATAGACCAAGCCCTCATCCAACTGAAACATCCCAAAACCATTACATACCATTACTGAGCTTCCACCAAACTTGACAGTTGGAATGATGCTGAAACCTTTCCCCAGGGAATCTCCAGATCCAAACATGATTATCAGAGTGAAATATTCAGAAGCATGATTCACTGCTCCACAGAACCCTTTTCCAATCATCTACGGTACAGGAATGGTGTGAAAGATACCAGTCAAAATGTCATTTGGCATTGAGGGCATTGATGTGCAGCTTGTTTGCAGCAGCTACTGTGATAAGGTAAGGCATGCAACTCTCTGCAGACAGTTCTACTACTGACAGATGTCACTGCAGAATGCTTGAATATTCTGCAACAGAGCTCGTCAATTTTGGTCAATGAGTGTCGCTGGCCTCCCAGCAACACTCACTTCCTGCTGTGGTAATACCATTCATTTTCCATCTACAAATGACATAAGCAACAGTGGATTTCAGTATACTGAGACGGATACCAATGTCATGGACAGAAAGACCACTGATATGATAACCAACTACCATCCTACACTGGAAATCTGTCAGTTCAGATAAATGTGGCATCTTGACATTGAGTACAGTGCAAAACATGCAGTACATCCTACCTTTTATTACCAGATTTATGCAGACACTCCCTAAATATACTGCATGCAGTAGGATCCAAAATTTGCACGGCACATAAGATGTCCAAATACTTTTGTCAACATAGTGTAATAATATATAAACTAAAAAGAATATTTTTGGTACCTGCCAAATGAACCTGCAGCACGTAAAGCTTCACGTGCAAGTAGGTGTGCTGTTTTCTCATCATACCAAAATTGGCTAAGTTGCTTAAATAAAACAAAGATGGAAATTAAAAAAGACGATTAAATAAATATAAAAAAAAAGATGTCACATTTCACTATCTTTATTCCTTATCTGTAGAAAATTACTTGTATTTATTTCTAAACAATATTATGAAGGCACAAGTATTTTACTCAGTTTTTCCTTCTGAACATATTTATATAAATTTAAATAAATAAAAAAAGCACTCTCTCTAATATCACAAGTCAACTTTTTACATCATGTGTGTCAAGCTCATGCATATTTCGGTTTAAAAATTTTGCATCACTTCACAGTTTAAAAAAAAAAAAACAGAAAAAAAAAATCACCAGACAATTTTGTTGTGTGTAAGTCGAGTTTTTGTGATTCCTACCCAAGAATGGTTGCAAACCTATAGTACATTAGTTCTGTAAGATGGCTAAATATTTTTTTTTTTTTTTTAATTTTCATTATATATTATTATTATTAAGAGAGACCTCCAGGTAGTCAGGAACGCATCAAGGGAGGCCATACCATTCACACCAGCTTTCATACCTTTTCTTGAATTCATTCATGCTACTTGCGCACACAACATCAATCTATTCTAATCATGCACCACTCTATAAGAAAAAATTATAGCCCTAACCCCCTTCTTGACAGCATTCATTCTCAACTTTCATGGATGCCCTCATGTCCTTTCCCCACCTTCCAAAAAACAAAGTAGAAATAGTTTTTTTTTTTTTCTTAACAAGGAGAGCAGAACCTAAAACGGCTTTTCTGAGGGAATAGAACATTGCAATATTACAAATGTTGTCACAAGGATACATCAGAAAAAAAAAATATATATATATATATATATATATATATCTGGAAACCATTATCTGACCAAACATGGAATTTTTTTCAGCTACAACTTCTAAAGCTCCTAATAATGATAACTAATAATTAAGGAATTGACAGCGTACACTAGAAATATAAATTAAATAAACTTTAATATATATTTTCTGATATTTCAGCAAACGTCACGTTGCCATCTTCTTGGGAACTTAATACAAAGACACGTGCACACAAGTACAACATAACAGCAAATGAGAACCGAAGCTAGGAAGCTAACGTTTTCCTAAAGTCCTGATTATAGCCTGTCCAATATAGCCTGCCAGGTGCCCCCTGGCAGGCTATATTGGTAGTTCTTGGCCTTTGGGCTGAAGTTCTTCTGATAAATGCTTCCCAAATTTGGGGCAGTCTCATGCATCCAAATTTGTTGAGGTTTGGCATGTTCCTAAGGGCTGAGGTTGATTCCATGAATAGTCTTTTATATTTGAACTTGCTGCGGTGTATTACTGTGGCTTTCTTCCATCTTATTCTGTGGCGAGTATCCAGAGCGTGGTCTGCAAGTCCAGAGTGGCTGTACTGGTGAAATCGGATGTAATCCTTATGTTCTGAGATTCTGATATTTGCTGTCCTGCCTTTGGCCAAAGTAGGACAATTTACAGCTGCAAGGGACCTGGTATACACCAGGTAGGTCTAGGGGAAGTGGTTGGTCTTTAGTGGAGCGGATAAGGGATGCCAATTTTCTGTGTGGTCTGTAACAAGTGGTCAAGTCATGTTTTTTTAAGATTTTGTTGATTTTTTCCGTGGTGCCTTGGACATAGGGAATGGTGATGGATTTACAGTAATCATTTTTGTGAAGGGGGGGGGGGGGAAGGCGGGTTGTGGATAACTGGTTTAAGTATTTTTTGGATTCTTTTGGGGGGGTAGCCATTGGCTGAGAAAGTGTCACAGATGTGATTTAGTTCAGTGGTTAGGGCTTGATCATTTGAACATATTATTTTTGCCCTGTTAAATAGTGTCTTAATAACTCCATATTGTTATGAGGGGGGATGATGGGATTGTTGGTGAATGTATCTGCCTGTATGGGTGGGTTTTCTATAAACTGAGAAAACCAAGGTTCCATCAGGTTGGCGGGTGACTAGTGTGTCTAGGAAAGGGAGGTTATTGTTTTCCTCTTTTTCCAGGGTGAACTTGATTCTAGGGTGTTGGTTGTTTAAATGTGTTAGGAAGGAGAGGAGTGAATCCGGGCCATGTGGCCAAATAGCGAACACATCATCAACGTAGCGAAGCCATATGGTAGGTTTTTGTGGGGCTGAGTTTAAGGCTTTCTCTTCAAAAGTCTCCATAAAGAAGTTGGCCAAGGGTGGGG
Organism: Typopeltis vanoorti; assembly: GCF_054136105.1. Classification (NCBI taxonomy): domain Eukaryota; kingdom Metazoa; phylum Arthropoda; class Arachnida; order Uropygi; family Thelyphonidae; genus Typopeltis; species Typopeltis vanoorti. The sequence continues at coordinate 38,953,736 of NC_143567.1, read as the reverse complement.
AAACCATTACTTCGGGATCAAATTACTGCTACACACGGTTCCCTAGCCGACATAAACAGAGCTATTTTAGCGCTAGAAAATGAGCTTTCACATACACTTAATCACGAGCTTTGGTCAGTCCTACATGACGTCTCGTGTATGGCGACTAATAAAGAATTCGAACAAATATGGAGCCGACATATCAACAAGTTTGAAAAATTAATAAAGAACTCGGCGTCCAAACCTACACTACAAACCAACACTGTAGTTAACCTTTCTTCAGTTATCTTGAAGCCTGAAGCACTCAACGCTCTGTCACGTGGTCACAACTTCGCCATTGCTCCTAAGAAATTACTGGCCGAGGAATTAATGATCCAAATTGAACGCAGGATTCACCACCTTCCAAACCACATCGCCAACGATATTAGATTGGATGTAGCCTGTGTTCTCACAAAAGCAAAACCTCCAAAATCCAACATATCTATTAGTGAATACAAGTCACTACAAGAATTGAAGAAAAACAAAGAAATAGTGATCACCAAAACGGATAAGGGGAATGCCACTGTGGTACTCAATCTTAATGACTACACAGGTAAGCTCAAGGCTTTACTATTAGATCGATCCACTTACCTCCCTATTGAATACAATCCCACCAACTCTCAAATTAGAAAACTCCATAGGCTCATTAAGAAGGTCACTTCTTGGCCTGTGGAGATTACCAACAGACTGAAACCATATAACTCCAGACCCCCCCCCCCCCCCCCGCATATATGGGCTCCCAAAAATACATAAAGAAAATGTGCCATTACGTCCCATAGTGGATGGCATTGATTCTCCCACTTACAAACTAGCCAAGCATTTAGCCAAAGCGTTCTCACACTATACTGGCAACACACCATTGCACATAAAAAAACTCAGCCCACTTCAAAGCCAGTATAGAAAACCTTACACTCCAACATAATGACATAATAGTCAGTTTTGACATCTCCTCCTTATTCACGAATGTCTCCCTCAAAGAAACCTTAGAGCTAATCCAAGCTAAATTTCCTCCCGATATCTCAGCCCTATTTCAGTTTACAATGAACTCAGGCTATTTCGTTTGGCAGGAAAAATTCTATAAACAGATAGAGGGGACAACCATGGGTTCACCACTTTCCCCACCCTTGGCCAACTTCTTTATGGATACTTTTGAAGAGAAAGCCTTAAACTCAGCCCCACAAAAACCTACCATATGGCTTCGCTACGTTGATGATGTGTTCGCTATTTGGCCACATGGCCCGGATTCACTCCTCTCCTTCCTAACACATTTAAACAACCAACACCCTAGAATCAAGTTCACCCTGGAAAAAGAGGAAAACAATAACCTCCCTTTCCTAGACACACTAGTCACCCGCCAACCTGATGGAACCTTGGTTTTCTCAGTTTATAGAAAACCCACCCATACAGGCAGATACATTCACCAACAATCCCATCACCCTCCCCTGACAACAATATGGAGTTATTAAGACACTATTCAACAGGGCAAAAATAATCTGTTCAAATGATCAAGCCCTAACCACTGAACTAAATCACATCTGTGACATTTCTCAGCCAATGCCTATCCCCCCCAAAAAAGAATCCAAAAAATACTTAAACCAGTTATCCACAACCCGCCTTCCCCCCCCCTTCACAAAAAAGATTACTCTAAATCCATCACCATTCCCTATGTCCAAGGTACCTCGGAAAAAATCAACAAAATCTTAAAAAAAAAACACGACTTGACCACTTGTTACAGACCACACAGAAAATTGGCATCCCTTATCCGCTCCACTAAAGACTAACCACTTCCCCTAGACCTACCTGGTGTATACCAGGTCCCTTGCAGCTGTAAATTGTCCTACTTTGGCCAAACAGGCAGGACAGCAAATATCAGAATCTCAGAACGTAAGGATTACATCCGATTTCACCAGTACAGCCACTCTGGGCTTGCAGACCACGCTCTGGATACTCGCCACAGTAATACACCGCAGCAAGTTCAAATATAAAAGACTATTCATGGAATCAACCTTAGCCCTTTGGAACATGCCAAACCTCAACGAATTTGGATGCATGAGACTGCCCCAAATTTGGGAAACATTTATCAGAAGAACTTCAGCCCAAAGGCCAAGAACTACCAATATAGCCTGCCAGGGGGCACCATCAGGACTTTAGGAAAACGTTAGCTTCCTAGCTTCGGTTCTCATTTGTTGTTATGTAGTACTTGTGTGCACGTGTCTTTGTATTAAGTTCCCAAGAAGATGGCAACGTGACATTTGCCGAAATATCGGAAAGTATATATTAAAGTTTATTTAATTTATATTTCTAGTGTACGCTGTCAATTCCTTAATTATTAGTTATCATGTTTAACCAGCATATAAGCCTCTCTACAAAAATTCTGAAGCTACTACAGCATCTAACTATCAAAACATGTTAGTCTAAGCAGGAACAACAACTCAACTGTTACCCAAATTGTCATCAAGCCTTTACCGTCTATTGGTTTTGGTGTTCACCACTGTGCAAAACATTCCACTGCTGTTAATGCTGAACATGCAAAGCCATGGCAGGCTGTTGAAGAGGAACATCTTGTGTTCCATGAAGAAAGTCACTTTATGCCCAAATGCAGACATGATATAAGAACAGAAGTAGTATTTGTGCTTGAACAATACTAGATGAAACATCTCCATCCTCAAGTGGGATGCAAAAGAAAGAGTCTGTCTACTTTTGGAGGGATGTCTTTTCCACTCTGCCACCATACCTACCTGATTTAGTCCTCCCTTCTACTTTAAGGTCCATTCCAGAAGCAGAAGTTTTCTGTCTATCTTCTTTTCATGAAACGATATCTTCACTTCCAGCCACGGAACCAGTGGCCTTCAACAGTGTCCTCCTTCAGGCTATACTTCAAACATATTGCTGGATGTCCAGAAGCTATTCTCATCTATGTATCAGACATCCCCTTACTATCACCCTGGGCTCCAGATCAATGTACATCTCAGCACTTCTGGGTGTACACCAAGGAGACCCCCCCTCTCTCTCTCTCTCCTATTTTCTTCAGTTGTGTAATTTTCTTTGCTCTCTTCCAAGCCAAATTGGCTACTCTCTTAACACAACTACTGTTAATGCAATGGCATTTGCTGATGATTTTATAGTCATAGCCTGTATTATAGAAGGATTGCAGGAACTCCTCAACCAAGCAGCTGAGATTTTTCGAGTTCAAGGCCTAAACATCAGTGTGACAAAGTGAAGTGTGCTTTCTCTTGTCCTCTCAAATTGAGATAAGAAACTGAAGAACTTTGAGTTTTCCTTGCACAGCATGTTCTTGAATTCTATCTCAGTTCTGGAGGAGTGGAAATATCTTGTATCCTCTCTAAGATCTTGTTTTCTTCTCTCCGAAAAGCTCCACTTAAACCTCAACAGAACATATGCTCTTAAATCTGAATTATTTCCTTCTTCCTAGACTTTATCAGAGGTTAGTCCCAGGTAAAGTCTAGTCTCTCTCTCTCTCTCTTGGTACTGTACCAGATGATGGCAGTAGCAGTTCGCTCAGTAACATTTTTCCAAGTCACTGTAAACCATGGAGGTTTTGGGATTTCCTCGTGATGGTGAGCACCTAGATTACATCTATCCAGATTACAGAAAATTTCTCTCTCCACTTCAGAATTATGTCTTGCTGCCTCTAAGAACTTCATGTATTAAGGATGATTATAGATGTACCTCTGGATGGGTACTTGATAGAAGGACACTGAGCATGACTGCTTCATATGAACAAAGGAGATGAGCTTTAATGTTGCACCATTCAGTCGATGAAGCTGCATTACAAAAATCTAAACATGTTCTCTCTCAACATCCATGAATCAAGGATAGAACTTGCTTCCTGTCTGGATTTGAATATATAAATTTAATTAGGACAAGAATCAATGCTCTGCTATTCTTGAGCTTGTACAGCTCGGGGTTAAAGTGATGACCAGAACTGCAGATCAGGCTGTCAGAGTATTTGGCTCGTATTGCTCAATACGAGCAATATGAGCCAAATACTCATATTGCTCAATGTTGTTATTGCACATGTCAGAAGACACAATGTAATAGCGAGAGTTATATAGAATAGGTCAAAGAACAAAAGTTGGATAACAGCAGTAGAGCCCCACTAATAGGGCTAACATTGAATTGAGGAAGTCTGATCTTGTAGTTTACTACAAGAGAGGAGATGAATTAGTCATTATCAATGTATCAATGTACAAGTCGTGGGCTCGGGAGACCACTCACTACCCTCCATCATGAGAAGGCTGCGTACTATGCTGAAAACCCAAGATTTGGTGTAGCTACCTCAGGAAGAATATCACATCACACCAAAATTTACCTCTGCAACTGTATTTTTTAAAGGTATATGGCATCAATAAAGTTACTCTGCATGCCTTGCAGAGTACATGGGCAGAATGGGGGAACTTACCAGAGAATGACTTCTCAAATATACAGGTTGGATAGCAGATGATATTGTTGGTGGGAAGGGGGGGGGGGCTCATCTGGCACTATGTGTAGGACCATCATATGTAGCAATATTTTCAGTGCAAAGTTAGAAAAATAAAAATATCTCTAAGAAGTGGAACACTAGTCTCACACTAGGAGATGAAACACCCGTACAGGATTCAAACCTGCAGCCTCTAAGTTGAATGCAATAACCACTCGGCCAACCAGTTTATAACACAACCAATCAATAACAAAGATCAGATAACAACCCTATTATTTGCATTTTGGTTATTCTGGTTATCAAGATAAAATTTAGGCATTTTATGTACTGAATAATGTACTGAGTAAGCTAGAGGAATGGATAAAGAAAGAAGCACATGCCATTTCTGTTCTCACTATCCATAGATGTTATTCTTGATTATGAAGAAAACAGATAACATCCTCTCATCCAATCAATGTAATTGAAATAATGTAATGACCATGCCTAACACACTTAGCAATATCTTTTTATTGACTTGGCATCTGTGTAATGTCCTACAGGGACATTACAAGCCAAATAAAGGTATGTTTGTTATGTTTCATTACAAAGATTTTTTAACTTATATCAATACTAATTAGTACTGATGACTAAAATATATAATTATTCAAACCATTCCAATGTAAATGTTATTCTTTGTGAGTATTAACTATTCATCTATTAATCACAAATAAGACACTGCAATTTTAAAAGATAATGATTACTTATTAACAGATAAGGAGTTTGAGAATATTCTTGTTTAAATATCATAACACCTATTTTGACAAACACCGATTTCAAAACTGCTTTTATCTCACAGCATCCTCAGGTTGGATCTACATAAGTAAAACTAGAAATGAAAAATATATAGTGACTCACTGAAAAAAAAAATAATTTCATGTTTTTTTTTTCTTTTTTGTTAATCAATTAAAAATTCAGAGCTATAAGAAGTTTGCATACAATTCAGTGTTCAATAAACTGTTGATTTATTTATCCAAAGAAATAAAAACATAGCCTTTGTGCCTGTGGTACAACAGAAAGTTGTAATAAAGAAGAAATGGAAAAACTTTTCAAGGCATTAAGAAGCCTTGAAAAATGTAGGAGAAATAACTGAGTAGGAAAATATTATCAGCTATACAGGGCGTTTCAAAAGGGTGTATATAATTTGTAGAAGAACAGAGAATAATTCGGAAGATGTAGAAAAGCTGAGTGAGTGTCATAATGTAGTAAAACACATACATTTTTGATCATGTAACTTTATTACCAAATGACAACACTAGATGGCACAATACATCAAACTATTTGAAAATGGTGACTTTCGATGGTGCAGAGCGAGCAAATTGTATGTAGGGTGTAATGTAGACTGCCTCCTCGTGGTGCACCCTGAGTAACACTAAATAGTCTACAGTGATAGATGGCTCCATTCTCTCCTAGTACGACTCATGGACACAATCTCTCAAATAACTCACATCTACCGAGGACCTGAGAACCAAGAATATGGGCTCTCTTAAAAATATGCCAATTAAATATAGAAGGTATAAGTAGGGCTAAATGTGAAGTTCTTACTAAGATCTTGAACTACTATCATATAGATGTAGTTGTATTACAGGAAACTCACACTAAGGAAGATCTAAACCTACTAATGAGAGGGAAAATACATGGATATAAAGTGATCATGGTTTATACTATAAACAAATTATAAGATCTGTGAACCAAGCATCATCACATATATAGTGTATCCATTATAATATCTGATTATACTATAACCAATATGTATTAACCTCCCTCAGGGCCAGTCCAAGAGTAACTGATGCCCCTAGGCAAAGAAAATTTAGGTGCCCATATACATTGTCTCTCTCTATATATTTTGCCTCTATATATTTTGTCTCTATATATATATGTTACTGCTAAAGTGCAGAAATCAGTTATTCTACAGATTATCTAGGTATTGTGCAGATTAACTAGGGTGATCCGTTAATGTGCCGAAAATTGTTTTATTTCTCAAATTACCTAGGTAATCTGCACATTACCTACTAGGCACTCGTTAAAGTGAAAATAAGATCTTTGCTGGAACAACAGCAACGTTTCTGTACGCTTAAATTAACATAATGTTATTTATTTATTTTTCGATATCTAAAGAATCAAGTTAATACAATCAAACAATCAACAAATTAGTTGATAGAATCAATCATCAATCAATTAAAAAACTATAATACAAAGAATCAAAACGGTTTAAAATATTATTACAATTAAGGAAATGAATTTGCAAAACATATGACACTGGCAAAACCAAACTAAAAGTAGAGGGGGGGAGGAGTAGGGAAAGGAAATGAGAGAAACAAACTTTTGAACTTTAACAATACGGAAGCCGTTAATGTGCACATTACCTAGGTGAAATGTGGGAAACTCTTGATTCCGCACGTTAACGGAGCAAATCAGTTAATCTGCAGATTAGCTAAGTAATGTGCACATTAATGGCTTTCGAGCTTTAGCGATAACATATACATTAGGTGCCCCTAGGTTCGCCTAATGATAAAACCGGCCCTGACCTCCCTTAGTTAAATGGTCAGATCAAGTACTGTCCCAACAACATCCAAGCATAATCTTGGGAGATTTTAATAGTCATCACTCCCTTTGGGGCTATAGAGAGGATGACCTAAATGACACCTTACTAGTGAACTGGATGGAAAATTAGAATCGCTATCTAATCTTTGATGCCAAAGATAAACTGAGCTTTCTCTCCTCTAGATGGGAAAGAGAATAGAACCCTGATTTGTGTTTCTGCACTGCGGATGATAATAACGGCCACATTCCCATCTCTAGGAAAGTATTAGACGATTTTCCAAATAGCCAACATCGACCTATAATCTATAAAGTAGGCCTAAATATTCCAATCATAAGAACAGTATTAAAACCTAGGTGGAACTTTCTCAAAGTTGACTGGGAATCTTTTAAGAAACAGGTTGATACTGTTATAAGATTTATAAAACCTACTTTAAACAACTACAATAGATTTGTTGGCATTATTATTGGTGCTGCCAACATACCATTCCAAGAGGTTTTAGGAGATATTATATTCCATGCTGGAATAATGATGGTGAAAGACTGTAAAGAATTCTCTACTAATAATAACCTTACAGTCACCACTGATTTTACTCATTCCAGCCAAAAAGCTTGGTTCCTGATTAGGAAGCTTGACCCTAATACAAGGACTACTGGTAAACTGCTAGCTATCCAAAATACATCGCAAAGCATATAGTTTCAATGACTAAATATCCTCAAGATATAGTAGCTACAAGACAGGTGAAACTAAAACTAAAAAATCTTAAAACAGATCTCCCACTATCTTCACTATCTCAGGCTTTCACTTCCCAAGAACTTACCCAGGCAGTTAACTCACTGAGGACTGGTAAGGCAGCTGGACTTGATAATATCAACCCTGAATTCATTAAGAACTGTGGTCCAAAAACTATTAAATGGTTTACTGCTATGTATAATAATATCCTAGATCCTGGCATGCTTCCATCAATTTTTAAAAGATCTAAAACTATTGCTGTCTTAAAACCTGGCAAAGACCCCACAACTGCTTCCAACTACTGTTCTATCACCTTTTTAAGCAACTGCCTGAAACTTTTGGAAAGAATGATAAACAACAGAGTTTCTCCAAGTATGCATAATACAACTCCACAGGAAGAGGCTGGCTTTAAACCTGGCATAAGCTGTTGTGATCAAAGTACTGGCCTTGACAACCTTCATAGAGAACGGTTTTAAAAAACAATTGAAAACAATAGCGGTATTCGTGGACCTCTCTGCTGCCTATGACACAGTGTGGTGGGAGGGTCTCATTTTAAAATTCTTACAAACTATCCTATCACCAAAACTAGCTAACCTACTTAATCAATTACTAGCAGACAGATAGATACAAGTATCTCTGAATGAATCCAAAAGTACATTCTTTAAGATTAAACATAGCCTATTTCAGGGGTCAGTTATCGCCCCATTAATTTTTAACTTATATATTAGTGATATCCCAGTGACAACATTGAGGAGATTCATGTATGCTGACGATATTGCCATTGCAACTCAACATCCCACATTCCAAAAAGCTGAAAACATCTTAACTGAAGATCTGGCTGTACTTGATAAATACTTTAGACGATGGCAATTACAACCCAACCTGAACAAAACTGAAGTTGCATCCTTTCATTTAAGTAATATCCAGGCTAATTATATTCCAAAAGTTTATTTCAGAAATAAACAGGTGAAATTTAACAATCATCCAAAATACCTGAATCACCCTAGACAGAAGTTTTACATTTAAGCATCATCTAGAAAATATCGCAAAAATTAAAAACTAATAATAATTAAAAATTAATAATATAATGGATAAACTTGCTGGTACCTCTTGGGGTGCTGATGCTAACACACTGCACACTACCACACAGTCTTTGGTTCATTCTACAGCAGAGTATTGTGCTCCTGTATGGCTGAACAGTGCACATGCTTCTTTAGTCGATATCCAGCTGAATCAAACTATGAGGATAATCTCTGGTGCTCTGAAATCTACTCCTGGCTACTGGCTCCCAACTCTCAATAATATAGCCGCCCCTCCCTTGCTTTGCAAGATCCAAGCCTTAAGCAAATTATAGACAAAAATAACTGGAAACAATTCCTTGCCTATCACCAAGACATTTCCTGTCATACCTCACAAAGACTAAAATCCAGGTGCCCTGCGTGTAGGAGTGCAATACAAATGAACGACCAGAACTTCGACCTATGCGAATCATGGAGAGAGAGTATTGGCTTCAACATACTTCCAATCCTCAAACTCCCATTTCAAATCCAATATCTCACCTGGAAGACCTCCCTAAACTGGATCAGAACAGGACATGGGAGATGTAAACATCTCTTGCATAAATGGAACTGGTCCGATACTCCAAACTGTGAATACAGAAGCAGGATTTAGACTATCAATCATATTGTGTTTGAGTGCCCTATCTACTCATTCTCAAGCACTAAAGAGGACTTTTTTAAACTGACCCCAGAATCCCTGAAGTGGATCTGGGATTTAAGGATTAAGCTCTCATTCTTAATTTTTTAATGTTTAATCATATCAACCTATTGTATCCCTTTTAACATGAATTTTATAATCACTTTTATGCTATTTTATGTAATATGTATGTAATATCCTGAAACTTGTACATCATATGCTAAATAAATAATAAACATTGTATATTTTGGTTTGAGAAAACGAAGTCTGCAACACAAGTTTAGAGGAATTTCTGCACACAGTACAGCAAAGAACCTCCTAGTGGGCATATGATCCACAAGAATTTTGTGGAAATAGGCTGTTCTGTACATCATCCAAGGTCAACAGGAAGGCCATGCACTGCTGATGCTGTCATGGAAGAAGTTCGGAAAGTTTCTAGAGAAATCTTGGAAAGTCAACTAGACGGGTGTCTCGTCAAATTGGAATTCCACGTGTGACTGTGTGGTGTGTTTTACGACAGCATCTACATTTAAGGCCCTACAAATTTACCTTCATACAACATTTGAAGAAAGATGATAAAAAGATATGAACGTGATTTTTGTATGGAAATTATCAATAGGATAGAACAAAGTGAGGACTTTTTGAACAAGATTATTTTCAGTGACAAGTGCACTTTTAATGTAAGTGGAGAAATAAGCACAATTGCAGAATTTGGGGAAGCAAAAATCCACACGTCAACGCAGAACATGTTTGTGGCACCCAAAGGCTAATGTTTTTTGCGCCATAAGCAAAGAAAGTGATGGACCTTTATTTTTTTTGCAGCATTCACCATTACTGGTGGTGTGTATCTGGAAATGTTACAAGGGTACCTAATACCACAATTAGATGATATTGACCACAATAGACACTTACACTTCCAGCAAGATGGAGCACCTCCTCATTATTTGACAGATGTAAGGTCGTACCTTGACACTCGTTTTCCAGGCAGATGGATTGGTAGAGGGGGGGGGTACCTGTAGCATGGCCATGGCAATCCACCATTAGATTTTTTTCTTGTGGAGCTTTGTGAAAGATTGAGTGTTTGTACCACCCTTGCTAGCCAATTTGGATGAGATGCATTCCAGAATTACTGCCACCAATGCTGAAGTTATGCCAGATATGTTCTGCCATGTGTGGCAGGAAATTGATTACAGATGGAACATCTGCAGAATTACTGGGCAGTCATATCAAACTTTAACTGTCTGTGTTGAAACTTCAAATACATTTGCACGGCAATAAAAATTGCCCATTATCACTATTTATGTTCTACTGTCATTCAAAGTTGTGTATCCCTTTTCGAAACACCCTGTATAGATATGTTTTGGGAAAATTTTGCAAAAATAGCAGAGCTAATAATAATTATTATTATCATTATTACACTCTCCATGGAATCAGTAGACTCATTGTGGGAGGTTCATTCAACTAACAACATTTATTGTACTGGATCTTAAAATCCTTAATGCTACCTGGCATTAACAACATGGAACAATAATGCATTCCTTTCACCCACAATTCTCCATGTAAAAAAACTACTCCTCACACCCCTCTTCACCACACTCTTATATAAATCCCAGGGATGGCCTCTGGTTCTTCCCTTCTCACCTTCTACCCTTTTTATAATCTCTTCTGGATTCATCTGATAAAATCCCCTCACTAACTCAAACGTCTTTATCATATCACCTTTTTAACCTCCTATCAACACCCTGCAATCTACAATGCTTCAATTCTTTCCATAGCCAACATTCCAGAGTCCCGATATTGTCTTAGTCACTTGTCTCTGGATCCGAGCACATTAGTCCGAGTGTAGTTTGACTCGTGCTTTATAAAGTGGCGCAACCATCTCCTTATCCCAACATGTTAGTGTACGTCTTATCTTATGTTCAGACTCTGCAACATCTGCAATATGTCTTTTCTTCGGTCTACTGTCAACTATCACTCCCAGATCTTGATTCTCATTCACTTCTTGCAATACAGCATTGTCAATTAGTACACAGTCTTATATTTCTACACTACTACCTTGTGCTTATTAATATGAAAAATACAACCCCCATCCCTTTGTTTACACCAAAGTCTATTCAAATATTCCTGAAAGGAATTAATATTAGCAGTGCTACTTATAATTCTCCCCCAACTTTGCATCATCAGCAAACAACTAAAAATCACCAGTCAATCCATGTGATATATCATTTACGAACTTTGGGGCATGCCACTGGTTACCTTCCTTTTTTTGAAACACTGCTCCATTAAACACAACTTGCTGGTATTGTTCAGAGAACTAATCTCCAATCCATCTAGCCAATAGTATATTGGTTGGATGGATTGAAGGTTTTCATTTTTGTTGGAGGTTTAATGGAGTAATGACAGCACTAGGAAAGGATTAAAAACTATTAATTATATGAAGAGCCAAAGGCTTCAATTCGGCGACATAAACTTATTTAAGTTAAGGGATATTACATCCCATATTGTTTCATAGCCGAATAAGAAACTCAAAGAGTTTCATGCCGAAGATAGAAACTATATAAAGTTCGGCGAGTCCAAGCGTAAGCAAATACCTGGATAGTGTTACAACTGACCCTTTAGGGAGTGCAACACTGAGGCAACTCATGATAAGGGTGGAGCAAGCTCCGATCACTATTCTTGATATTTCCCCATAATGTGAAACCCAGCTCCTAGAAGCTGTATTACTGTTTTACATTATGAGTGAGAGAAGGTCACTACCCAGACCGGTTTCAACCTTTATTGAGGTCTCATCAGTGAGTAGGTAGACCTAGAAATACCAAGTTTGTAGCAAACAGAACTTACACCCTACTATGAGAATTGCCAGGAAGGTGTCCTAATAAATTATTAATTATATGAAGAGCCAAAGGCTTCAATTCGGTGACATAAACTTATTTAAGTTAAGGGATATTACATCCCATATTGTTTCATAGCCGAATAAGAAACTCTGTGGGCATTGGTAGGCAGCCTAGGAGGTAAGCTGGGACCTCTTACGATTATTGTTTCCAAAATTTTGGGAAGTTTTATGCATTGTAGTTGTTTAAATTAGGTTGATTTCTGAGTGGCACTGCAGATTCCAAAAGCAGTTCTTTCCTTTTTAAATTTACTATGGTGAAGCATAGTATTTTCTTCCAGAAATGAGTTGCATCCACTACATGGTCTGCAAGGCGAATGGGAGAGAAACTGAAATCAGATCATTCCCCATTCCTTGGTCATTGCTTCAGATGGATTTCAGAAATGCCATCACTATCTCCTATGCCTGTGGTACATGTCAGGTCTTTAAAAAAGTACAACTTCTACACAGCTTTTAAGCCCCACCAGAAACTTGCTACCCTTATCTGTTCCACCAAAGATCAGCTCCTTCCTCTCTCAGTGCCTGGAGTATATAAAGTACCCTGTTCCTGTAAGCTGACTTACTTTGGACAGACAAGGAGATCAGCCACTATCTGTTTAGATTAACATAAATCATATCCCAGATTGACTGTGGTCAATCTGGCCTTGCAGACCATGTACTGGATACAACTCACAGGATTTTCTAGAAGAAAACCACAATGCTCTAACCATAGTAAATTTAAACAAGCGTCATTTGTACTCCCTGAAGATATCTCAGTGACTGAGATGAAATTGGAAGCATTAAAATTAGTTTTTAATTCTTTCCTAGTGCTGTCAATACTCCAATAAACCCTCCAACATGATGTTCTCCCAGCACTTAAGCCTTAACACATGGATACTATCCATTACCATTCTCTGTAGCTACTTTGGCAACTTATCATGTGGTGATCTGTCAAATGCTTTTGCAAAGTTCAACAGTATCAATGCATATGATTCTTCCTTATTCATTACCTTATTATAAAATGAAAATAAATTGCTAAAACAAGACCTGCTCTTTACAAATCCATGCTGACCACCATAAAGAATCCTATGTCAATCAACCCAATTCTATTCCTAACCAATCTCTCCAACACTTTAAATACAACTACAGTTATTACATATCGGTCTATAATTAGAAACTTCTATCCTAGAATTTTGAGTGGAATGGTACTATTTTGCCTTCTTTTTCCAATCCTTCCTTAAGAGTACATGATGATATGTCATCCATTCCCACAGCCTTATTCACATTTAACCCAATCAACACCTGATTCTTTCACTTCCAATTCTCATAATACTTGCCTCTCCTATATATTGCACAGCATCATTTACAGCAGTCTGATATAAACTGATAAAGGGCTCATTTAATAATTCCACTACATCCTTTGCAGCAGTCACTATATTACCGTCTATCCACCAGTGTCAACCTGCCATAATTAATCTTCCTCTTGCTTGCCTGCCATATAATGGACAGGGCAGATGCATATACAGCTGTGTACTTGGATTTTGCAAAAGCTTTTGATAGACTGATAAACAACAAGCTGGCAAATAAACTGAAACAGATATGACTGGATAACAGACTTCTGAGTTGGATCAGGACCAGCTGTCAAATAGGTATCAAAAAAAGTTGTATATGGGGTGCAGTATCCCGAAAGAGGTAGGTCACTAGTGGTGTACTGCAGGGGTCAGCTTTGGGACCATTTGTTTGTTAATGATATTGGGATGGATTAAACTAGTGATATGCAGCTGTCTATAGATGATGCAAAACTGGGGAGGGCCATGCATAGTCAAGCAGATGTTATGGCCTTACAAAAGGACTTGAATAGATTGCACAAATGGGCAGGCAAGCAGAACTATCTGTTCAATGTTGCAAAGTGTAAGGTTTTGAGATTTGGTAAGCAATGATGGAATGTGAATATATACTTGGAGGAGAAACATTAAAGGAAGTAGAGTGGTGGAGGACAAGGATCTGAAATTCAGGGGCCACATTGCACAAGTTGTGAAAACGTCACATCGGATAATGGCAATGGTGTAGAGGAACCTAACATGCAGAAATAGAGAGGTTATGATGCCATTATATAAGGCCTTGATCAGGTCTTATATGGATTATTGTGCACAGATTTGGTCACGGGATTTCATGGTGACGAAGCTATGTTGGAAAGGATCCAGAGAAGATTCACAAAGGTGGTCAGTGGTTTTTGGAATGTGGAGTACGAGGAGACAGATTGAGAGAATGTAAGTTGCAGAGTCTCATGAATAGGAGGAAGGGGGGGGGGATATTATTGAGACAAATAAGCTAGTCAAGGGTTGTTATCAGGTTGAGATGGAAGAGATTTTTCATAGAATGGTAGTGGAGAAGAACAAGAGGCCATCACTGGAAACTGTATAAGGAGGGTGTGAGCAGAGGCGTGAAAAGCAGGTTCTTTGAATGGAGAGTGGAGTACATTGCCTGATGTGTTGTGAATGTAGACACACTGAATCAGTTTAATTAACATCTGACTTCATGGAGGTCAGATGTTAATAATAAACATTCGCAGCAACATAAATTCCAACAAAAATTATGTTTATCAATACTGACAGACATTCAAATTAGACCACCTTCTTAAAAGAAACCCAAAATACAGCTACATCAACCATAATTCACCTCCAATGCCCAAATATACTCTTCATGATTCATTTCACAAGAATGGGGAGAGGGGGCACCTGTGCCTTTGTACGTTTTGACATTACCTTCCAAGAGAATGCCAAATTTAGAATCCTCTGCTTTTGACATCCTCTGGCTGAAGGTTTCCTTGTCCTACTTAATAACATTTATTTGCTGCATTTAGTGGTCTCCAAACCCTGAAAACCACAAAACCTCTTCACCTTCCTCTCCATGAAACTCAACCATCTACAATCCAGCTATTCAAACAGCAAAGTCATCATCCTAGGTGCATGTCCACAACTTCAACTGGCTCCCCTTCTCCAACACTACCAATCAAGCTGGATGCAATGTAGAGTTTTTGCTATAAGCAATGATCCAACACAAATCATGCAACTGCCTACTTGAATTCCAGATAATCTCCTCCACTTTGCCAATACAAAGATTGGCAAAGTGGAGGAGATTTTGCCTTCAACTTTGCTTTCCAGACATACTGTAGAGGTTACCTCTCCTCTCGGCAACTCCTCTCTGAAACTACTACTCTTCTTTCTCATGGCATGACTATTGCTTCTGCTCTTCTGACCAGACACCTGCACTGAGCGAGTCACAGAAATCATCTATAGTGGCATGAAAGCATTCATTTCTCATTCTATTCAAATTTCTATTCACTTTCCAAGTCCTGGTTCAACAGGAGATGTATGAAAGCAGTCAAAGAAAAAAACTCAGTTTTCCACAGGTGGCTTGCATCAAGAACCGCAGCTTCATGCTCAGCCTACGTAAAAGGATACAATAAATGTAAATCAACTATCAGCAAATACAAATTCAACATCATAAAGTCCAATAGCAGAAAATTTTCCTCTGACTTCTACATAGACAACAAAGGCAAATCACCTTCTTCAATACCAGCAACCCAGCATCATATGCCTCCTATGGCCTTTCAGCAGAAAGACATAAGAAAAAGAAGAATGTTAGACAAGCTGAAGACTGCAAAGTAGTCTGGTTCCAATGGCATCTCTCCTATTGTACTTGAAACATTGTGCTCCAGAGGTAGTGCCTGTCCTATATCATCTCTTCAATCTTATATTCAGCTGGTACCTATCCCATCTCATAGAAACTAACATATATCCAACCCATTCCAAAAAAGAGACAAAAGTCTACCATCTCCAACTATTGACCAATTGGCATCACTTCAATCCTCTTCAAAATAATGGAGGGGGTTATCAATAGTCTACTTCTTCACTACCTAGAAACTTACTAGTTAATCAGCGACCACCAATATGGATTCTGCCAAACCAGGTTCAAAGATGACATTTTAGCTTACATCACTCACTGCTGAACACATGCCATGGAAAGATTTAGAGAAATGTGTGCTGTCACTCTTCACATTTCCATGGCTTTTAATGATGTTTAGAATCAAGACCTGCTTTGCAATCTGCCTTCCTTCAGTCTGGTCTATCTGCCCCTCTGTAACTGGATAGCCAGCTTCATTTCTGGTCATTAACTGTGTGTTATGCTTGATGGCACCCTGTCTTTCAGCTTTGCCAATTAATGTAGGAGTGCCTCAGGGCTCCAATTCCCCACCTACCATTTTTTCTCTTATATATAAATGACCCTCTCTCAATCACTACAAATCCTATCCATAGCTTTTCCAATGACAGCACTCTTTATTCATACTACTCCTTTGACAAACCATGTAGTTCCCAAACATCATCTGCACCAGTGTCCTAAACACTGATCTCCATACCATCCTTCAGTGAGACAAGGATGACCTAGTGACCTTCAATGGTGTGAAAACTTACTCTTGCCTTTTCTCTCACAAAAAGGGATCTCAGTTCACCTTCCATCATCCTCAGTAATATGCACATCACCAGACAGGATGTACTATCTCTCCTTGAACTGATATTTATCTCCAACCTCTCTTGGCACAAACACATCACATCAATAACTTCCTCAGCTTCTAAAAAAATTAGGCATTCTTTTCTGCTCAAGAAGCTATTTTTCACTCACTCAGCTGCTAATTCTAAACAAATCAATTCATCCTTAGAATGCTGTTCACACATTTAGGATGGTGCACCTAAAATCTCCTTAAAAATTCTTGATGGTGTCCAGAGGAGAGCAATTTGGCTCATAGATGATCCTTCCCTCACAGGCTCACTTCAACCTCTATCTCACAGATGCAGTGTTTCAGCTCTGTGTCTCTTCTACAGGTACTTCAATGGTCACTGCTCCAGTGAATTAGCAAACATCATTCCTTTATGTAAAACCTGTTAAAACAAGAGCAGCAGCTGTCCAACATCCCTTTATAGTACATCTGCAAACTCATCGAACCTGCTTCTCCTCTTCATTTATTCCATCTATCTCCATCCTATGGAACAGATTTCTCCATCATGTATTCCAACAATTTCAACCTACAGCTCTTTAAGAAGAAAGTCAATAAGTTTCTTCTTTCTCAACCTTTATCTGCACCTCACACACAGCACTAATGTCCTATAGGTTCTTGTACCTCTCATGTGTGAGATAAATATAAAAAATATATATATTAATACGTACAGGTACAGCAAAAACAGAATGTCTTAGAATAAAAAAGTTAATGAAAGAGAAGAGGAACACGAAACTGGTATAAGAATATTGAAGCAATAATCAAAGACATGAAAGAAGCATATATGCAGTAGACAAATACAAAATCACTAGAAACAGAAATTAATTATAAACACAAAAGAGCAAAAGCCAAAAAAAGCATGCAGGAAAAAGAATACAGAAACATGGGATCACTTCAGTGGTGCACCCAGGGAAGGGGCTAAGGGGCGCTGCCCCCCCCACAAAAAAAGAAAAAGGAAAACAAAACACTAGAAAATTTTTCAAACATCTTTTCCTAATTAAAATTCATTTTTTTTTTTAAATTTATGTTGTGTCTTATATTTCTATACTACTTGTGAATTAGCAGTGTAGTGTGCATTCTCAAATCGTCTACTCAACTTACCCCCCCCCAGATTAAATCATGAGTGCTCCCCCCCCTTGCAGATATGTAGCAGATTTATTTAGAAGTATAACATCATCTGCATAAAGAAAAGGGCTAACATTAGCATCTCCAATTTTGATATCATGTTTAATACCACATTCCTTCATAATGCAATCCATATAGATAATGAATAACAGAGGAGATAATGTACATCCTTGTCTCACACTAGATTTAACATTAAACCATCTTCCTATAATTTCTCCAATTCTAACTGCTGAATTACAACTCAAATAAAGACTAAGTATTGCTTCATATAATGCATCACTGACACCATATAATGTAGCGTATTGAATAGCTTCTCTCTCGGCACCTTGTCATATGCCATTTCCAGATCGTCAAAACTTAAATATAGATCTTTGTTATATTCCCATGCTTTCTCAACTATTTGTTGTAAAGTGAAGATCTGATCCTGACAGCCTCAATTTGGCCTGAATCTAGCTTGTTCTTCACCAAGCTTTTTTTCCACAATTCTTCTCAACCGATTCTCAAGTATACTTGCATAAATCTTGCCAGAAACACTCAGTAAGGAAATACCTCTGTAATTCTCACATTCAGTTTTATTTCCCATTTTATATATGGATACCATGAGAGCTTTACTCCAATCATCAGGAATTCATCCCTCTGTCCAGGCTTTCTGAACTATGCAGTGCAGCCACTGTAAGTCTTTTATACCATCATACTTCAGCATTTCTGATCGAATATCATCTACTCCTGCTGCCTTTCCACATTTCAAGCCTTTGATGGCTTTTTCTGCTTCAAGTATGGATATGGATTCCTGACTGCATGCCTGTTGAGTGTTTTTTACCACTGTGATATCACTGCTTGTTTCATTTTGCAATTTTATTTTTCAAAGTAATTACTCCATACTTGAAGGATATCTTTTTCTCCCATTTTCATGTCACCTTTATCATCACTAACTCCTTTTACAGCATTCTTTCCTCCATTTCTAAGCTTCTTCAACAACCTCCAGAATATCGTACCACCTTCTTGATATTTATTTTCTACGTTTTTGTCAAAGCCCTCCAATGACTTTTGTTTAGTTAGTTTTACAGTGTTTTGCTTTCTTACATTTGTTTCTGTATTCTCTCAGAGCACAAGCTGACTTATTTGCCAGGAACTTTTGATATGCTTTCTTCTTTTTCCTTCACTGCCTCTTTAACGTCCTGTGCGCACCATGGAGTTCTTATTTTTCTATCCTTGCAGACAACTTCACTACATGCTTCTCTGGCAGAATCAATCAATGTTTTCTTCAGAGTTTGCCAGTGAATCTCCAAGGTTTGATTCCTGTTCTCAAACTCTTGCATTTTTTCTTCAATAATCTTTGTGTATTTTAGTCTATAGTTCACATCTGAGAGCTGCTCAACTTTTATTCACTTTAAAATTACATATTATTCTTTTCAATATGAAATTCAATTTTATCCTGCTCAAGACTAAATAGTGATCGCTTCCAATTTCAAATCCTCTGTACACTCTGGTGTACTGCACCAGGGAGAAAACATTACTATCAACAATAACGAGACTTTTCTTATTCCTTGCCTCTTTTCTCCATGTGAATTTATGCACATTTTTATGTTGGAACATGGATTAGTAATAACCAGTCCATGTCCTGAGCAGAAATCCAACAGGCATTTGCCATTATTATTAGCTTTGCTCTTTTCTCCAAATTTTCCCAATATATTTTTGTATGTCTGACAATCATTTCCTACTCTGCTATTTAGATCCCCAACAAGGACCAACTTTTCCTTTTTCATTGTGTCAGTTGCTTTTTCTAAAGCATCAAAAAATTCCTCCACTTCTACCTTAGTAGAACCTTCTGTGGGACCATAGGCACAAATAAGTCATTGTCCAGTTCCCCATTCTTATATTTGCCCACATCACTACTTGACACTGCCTGCCATTCAAGAAGATTAGCCTCGTATTTAGTGTTGAATACTATGGCTACTCCTTCTTTTCCTTGACTGTCATTGCCTGAATATATCATTTTATATTTATTGGTCAGAAAGATCTCATCAGTTTTGGTCTTTTTTGTTTCAGTCACCCCTATTATGTTGATCTGGTACTTAACATCACCAGAGTTAAAGATCGGTACTATCAACATAAGAAGCCTGAATGGCAAAGAAATGGAGATAGTACCGATCTTTAACTCTGGTGATGTTAAGTTGGGGTGTGTTTTCAGATTTGTTCCAGTAGCTGACTTTTCGCTGTTCGCCCTGGTTCTCTGGTGAAAACAACTGGGGCCTTGTTTAAGCATGAAATTTTGTCATGTTGTACCACCATTTGGTATACTGGTTTTAGCCAATAGGAATACAATTTGGTCGGCTAATTCCCAAATTGCCAGCCCATCCTTGTTTGTTCAGTATCCAGGTAGATACCCAACAGGGTGCACCACGAGAATGTGATGAACCGACCAGGTCAGAAGCCCTGGTCGGTTCTCCACATTCCTTTAAAGGCTATGTGGATGTTATTAAACACTAATAAATAAATGCACAAAATTTCTTTACCCAGTCTTCTTCAATTTCAAATTGCTGACACTGGACATCATAAAGTGTGTTTTTCATTTCCTTTTCAAGCTGTTCTTTGTGAAATTCTTCAAGAGCTCGTAAGGTGTGAAATGAAAGATGCGGCATATCATCATCTTCTTCATCCATTTACTGTAAGAAATAAACCATGAAAATACAAAAGAAAACAGATGCATACAAATTTAACTCATTATTTATCTGATCAGATTATTGTTTCCAAACTTTATGCAGCATCATCCCATGTCAAGATCTGGAACATTTTCATTGCATCCTTCCCATGCAGAAACATCATCATTGTATCCCCCCCCCTGCTTCTATTAAATATTTATAAATAAACTACTTTTAATAAATATTTTTATTTATCTAAATGTAATAAATTAACTACATGATATGTCAAATAATATACTGTAAGACAGCCCAAATTTGTAATTTATATCATTAAAAAAAAATTCATCACAAATATTTAATGTAATCTATCAATTTTTTTTTTAGTAACAATACTATTGGGCTCTCCACCAACATTATGCTTTGTTGCTCATATTTTCAATTCACATATTCATAAACAGGTGGAAAAATAAAGCTGTGCTCTTAAATCAAACTTCTTAATGCCAAAACCTGGTTAATAATCTATGGCTAAACTTCTTACATACAGTTAACACAGAGCATGAGAACAGGATCTCCCATGAACTCTGCCTAGCTACTGTGAAAATTCAAATCATGTCTCAAGATTAATGCTAAACTTAGCACAGTATTACAAATAGCCATATCAATGTCAAAACATCATCACTCCTAGGCATTAGCTGAGAAGTAACGGGTTCATTTTAAGTATAGTAATTGGCATACTGAACTGCAGCATAAATAAAGTTATGTAAACAATTATTTTACCCCTCTCCAATGATAGAGTTATGCTTTGCAGTTTGGAAACCACTGGATAGATATTATTATTATTGATATAATAATATTATTAATTATTATTATTAATATAAACAACTTATAATTTAAACTGTAATAATATGACTTTATCTGTTAACCAAAATGTAAATTAAATTTTACCAAAGATTACTATTACCAGAGGTCGAAACAGTTTTAAGAAAATAAAATGTTCCTCTTGGAACAAATTAAAAGGAACCTTTTCTTGTTTCCTGATCACCAAGAATTAATAATTATGGATAGAAATGCTTTCATTATAATGATTTTTTTTTTTTTAATCTATCCGGATAGCTATGTGAATTGAAACAATTTATTTGTTCCTCTGAAGATACATTTCCAGGTTGGTGCAAAAAATTTCACTCTCAGAAATAATGCTGTCTGAAAAACACAGACATATACTGTATGTATGTGATGTATGTATATATATATTTCTGAAGATGTTTCCAGGTTGAAGCAAAAAATTTCACCCACAAAATAATGCTCTGTCTGAAAAACATACATGCATGCACACACACGCAATACATATACTATTATTATTATTATTATTATTATTTCGGGTGACTCTAGGAGTCTTTAGACTCATCGAGGGAGGCCCTAAACATCATGTCCACACAACTATGCTATTACATTCTCACAGTATCTATCATACCTTGCCTTGAACTCGTTCACCGTCATAGCACCCACAACAGACTCTGGCAGCTTATTCCACTCATTTACCACTCTAAAAGTAAAGAACCCAGCTCTAACACCCCTGCTAACCACACTCTTGCCCAGCTTCCATAGGTGTCCCCTAGTTCTCCTACCACCAGTCCTGACCTCAAAAATATCCTCTGAATTAATCCTATAGAATCCCTTTAGCAATTTGAATGTCTCAATCATATCTCCCCTTTTCCGCTTATCAACTAGTTTCTGCAACCCACAAATCTTCAATCTGTTCTCATATGGTTCATTCCATAGACCTGTTATCATCTTAGTCACTCGCCTCTGGATCCTCTCCATCTCCTCCCCATCAAGAAGGAACCGAGGTGACCAAATCTGGGCACAGTAGTCGAGATGAGGTCTTATCAAGGCTCGGTACAGAGGTACAATAACTTGCTTGTCTCTGCTCGTCAAGGTATTTTTCAACAACCAAGTGAGTTGATGAGCTGATTTAGCTACTTTTGCAATGTGCCCCCTAAACTTCATCTCCCTATCCACCAACACTCCCAAGTCCCTGGCCTCATCAATCTCTTGGAGTACAGTTCCACCAATGTGGTATACTGCTGCTAATCTTTTCACCCCAAAATGCATAACCTTACATTTTATCACATTAAATTGACATCCATTCTCCTTAGCCCAGAACTCCAATCTATCCAAGTCTTCCTGCAAGATTTTGACATCTTCTGCATTCACTATTGCCCTACCTAACTTTGCATCATCAGCGAACAAATGAACTGTTCCTCTTAGATCCTTCCCTATATCGTTAATGAACAAATTAAACAGCAGTGGTCCAAGAACAGAACCCTGCAGCACACCACTAGTCACAGGCCGTCTTTTGGACTCTACTCCTGAATAAACTACTCTTTGATATCTCTCCATCAACCAACCACCTATCCATGTCAACATTCCCATATGTTGTAGTTTACAGATTAGTATTCCATGTGGTATCCTGTCAAATGCCTTTGCCAGGTCCAGCAGTATCACTGTAAACCCATTTCCCTTATCCAGTTCACCCGTCACCTTGTTATAAAACTTGAGCAAGTTACTGAAGCATGATCTACCCTTCACAAAGCCATGCTGTCCCCTGTACGACTCCTGATATGCTGATCGGTCGGTAATTTGCAACTGTAGTCTTGGATCCTCCTTTATGCAGTGAAACTATTTTCCCCCTCTTTCCACACCTTCGGGACTAAACCAGACCTGAGACTCGGATTAAACAACATGGTCAAGGGCACTGATAATTCCTTAGCCGCTTCACGCAAGACCCGTGCCGGTATACCATCCAATCCCACAGATGTGTTCACATTAAGGTTCTGTAATAGACTAGTCACCTCCACTTCATTCATCACTATTCACGTATAAACTAATGGTTCCTTCATTTTTTCAATGTCACCACCTGGATGATATTCCAAATGTCAGTTGACTTTCAAAGTCCTGCAGACACAACTCCTTGCCTCTCCTATGTGTGTGTGTGTGTGTGTGTTTGTTTGTTTTTCAGATGGAGCATTATTTTCTGAGAGTGAAATGTTTTGCTCCAACTCGGAAATATATCTTCAGAAATATAGGTGATTAAAATATCCCTGTTTAAGGCCTTGTGAAGCGACATCCAGTGATCCAAATACTTCAAACTTTGCATAAGTACATTGTGTGTCATGTGGAAGCAATATCTGAGAAAAAAGTTCCAAAATTCACCACCAGTAATGTTATAAACACTAAATGCATGGAATTTGCATATCACACAACTCGGCAGGGGCCAGGAGGGTTTGAAAAAGATGGTTGTTAACACCAACCAGTGATGGCACTAACCTTGCCTCAATGTGTTTTGCTCATGAAACTGTACTACCTAAACAACTGCAATGTTATTGCTGCTGAACTCTGTAAATTTCGTTGCCTGAACAAATGTTGACGAGGTCCACTCTTCATATGCTCTGCAGCAAGTGATTAGTCATTTTGAAGAAATGGGATCATTGGGAGTTGTGTCTGCAGGACTTTGAAAGTCAACTGACATTTGCTTTAACATTCCTTGCTCAAGTGGAGTTAGATGCCATGCAATCATGGATGATTTTGCTGGAAGATGAGGCTCACTTTCACCTGAATGGAGCTGTGAATACCCCACCAGATATGGGCTAAGCAAAACCTGCAAGCAATCCAACAAATTCCTTCATTTTTACCCAAAGTTACTGTCTAGTGCAGGTTTACAGCTTTATTTATCATTGGACTATTCTTCTTTGAGGGCATTCACCAGGTCCTGCGACCTGCTCAGTTACTGCTGACAGGTATCGCGATATGATAAACAATTTTGTTGTGCCACAGCTACAGCAGCACCTGTGCATGGATTCAGTCATTTTCATGCAGGATTGGCTGATCCTGCATGAAATCTCCCTTAGGATCAACTGATCTATGCAGGTGTTCTTTGAGAATATTTCACAGAAGTCAGAGTGATCAGCTGTGTGTTTCTCTCTGCATGGCTGCCTCATTCACCTGATTCTCAACTCCTGTGATTTCTGGCTCGGATTTTCTCACCATTTATTGGGATCATCCTGATAACTTGCCAGCACTGAAAGACAGCATAATGCAGCATTATTGCAACATCAGTCTTGACCAGCTGCATTCTGTCATTGAACACACTGTGCAAAGGATGCAGTTTGTGACATACTGGGAAGGGCAGCACACTGAACACTACAGCTTGTGAATGCACGTGAATAAAAATGTGTTATTTATGCCCATGTTGCTTTTCTCCTTCTTACACAGAAATATTACTACATCTACATTCAGTACATAATACAGCATTCTCAGTGGTGAATTTTGGAACTACTTTTTCCCCCCATCAGATATCACTTCCACATGATGCACAATGTATTCCTGCAAAGTGTTGCAGCATTCTGACTACCCATGCACACACACACACACACGTGTATGTATGCT
Organism: Typopeltis vanoorti; assembly: GCF_054136105.1. Lineage (NCBI taxonomy): Eukaryota > Metazoa > Arthropoda > Arachnida > Uropygi > Thelyphonidae > Typopeltis > Typopeltis vanoorti. Next base: position 38,928,635 of record NC_143567.1, on the reverse strand, counting down.
CATGTGTTTTTCAGATAGAGCATTATTTTCTGAGAGTGAAATTTTTTTGCTCTGAACTGGAACAATTTACTGGAGTGAAAAAAAAAAAAATTTGCTCCTTTGAATTAAATCCTCAAAGATAGATATTATAGAACCTAAACATTGGTTGTTGCAGTACAATAGAAATATATTGTTCCATTCTGGAATAACTGTCTGAGGATGTTTTCTTGATGTTCTGTGTTGATACTCTAAATGTAATTTTCATTTTGTAACAGTTAAGGAGTATTTATATAGTCATGATATACACACATTTTACCTTGACTGAAATAATAAAATAAACAACTATATGATGAAAATACCTTAAACTAAAAAGCAAAATGTAATTATCTGTGTTTGATATGCAAGATGAGTTACATAAAATAAGATAAACTAAAACCTAAGATTTGATCCCATGACTTTCTACTCCTAAAATGAGAGATTAATGAGCATGCCATTTAAGTTAGTAAAACATTTCAAATGTGAAAATAAAATTTGTTTAACATGGTAATTATACTGTTTATACATATATACAATGGTGTGCTAAAGCCAGCTTGAGCAAGCTAATTGCTAAACTTCCATATATACACACATACACATATACAGTGGTGTGCTAGACCCAGCTTGCACAAGCCAATTGTTAAACTTTCAAGAATTTGGGGAGCTAGTTGTTAAACCAACAATGGCTATAAATCCTGAAGCGACATGCTCTTTGATTCACAATAAATTAAAGTTGCCAAGAAATTATATTCTTGGTTTAATCCTTTATCTAAGTGTAAGTAAATAAAGTTTGTGTGTGAAATAACTTCATGAGTGGGCAACTCATAGATGGGCTAACGACTTCACATCACTTGCCTTATACAAGTTGTCCAGTTATGAATAAAGGATTAAACCAAGAATATAATTTCTTGGCATCTTTAATTTATAGTATAACCAAGAAAAACTTTCAACTTTGATCCACAATGGCTAGTGGCATCTGGGCAACGCTCGGATATGGTGTACAGAAAATCCAGCCAGGCCATTCTTATTCAGCACTCTTTATGATACTTTTTCCAGCTTCCTTTTCTACATGACAACCTGTGATAGGGATAACCTCTGCTAACAATTTTACAGGAATATTATTTTTGAACAAACATCTGATTAGTTTTGCCTGAGCTGCTGCTTAAGGATATTCCCATGTTCGACATCTGTCAAAGATTTCACGTTTCTAGAATTGTCGTGAGCATCTGTAGCTCGGTTGGTTTCAACAGTGCATTTTGGCTGAAAAATCTTATTTAAATCCCGTCTATGATGTAAAGAACTTCATCAGAAGTTCAATTAAAGGTGAGTTAGCCATCTCATACAGAGGTGGAGGGTTCATCCTTTTTTTTGGTCCAGAAGAACTTCTATAATAATTCTCCAGTAAAAGTAGTATTGCAATTCCACCATCCATTATTTTGAGGAGAAAGAGGAAGAATAGTCATGAATTTAATAAGGTCATTACCCTAATAATAAGCAGCTCAGTAGCCTGCAAAATTAAGCATGTTTGTTGATACTTGAGAGGGGGAGGGGGATTTTCACAAAGGGAGAAACCTACTGAGGTAGTTTCTCCCCCTCCTTGGAGTTTGTTAAAAAATTACCAGCACATCCCTGCACAAACACACACATATGCATGTATATATATATATATATAATGGTGACTCAGCCTATCTTGGGGGAGAAAGTATGCAAAGCTTTTTTTTTGGTCAAACAATAAATAGGTGATGGTGTGCATTCTTTGCTAGCAGGAAACATTGAAAATTAAACAATACTGCATTTATATGTCATGTGTCACTGTAATAAAGGTACCAGTATACCATACTATTATGTGCCCCCCCCCCCTCAAAAAGCACTGTATATGTGTGTGGTGTATACATACACACACATGTGGACAGACAGCACTAAAGCCCTCTATACAGGGTGCCATAGTTTTGTTGAAGGTAGGCCTTCCTTTGACAATCTGCTCTGGATTTTGCCTTTTGGATTTTTTCGATTCTGCCTTGAATATGAGAGAATTCCACACTGTAGGTTGTTATACAACCTTAGAGAGAGATGAGCATGCACACTAAACTTATGACAAGAATTGGAGCATGGCTCATTCCCCAGGTATCAGTAAGTGATATATGGAAGTGCTCATTCTAAGAGAAAGAGGGTGACCAGTAGTGTACAAGGCATGACAAATTCTTGGAATGGCCTCATACTATCAGGTATATGGCAAGTCAGGTAGAACCATTTGATTGCATGTTTGGATGCATCTGTCCTTATTGAGTCAAATCCAGTGGTGGCCCGTGAAGCTTTAAGTGAGGGTGCTGCCTATAAAAAATAATTTTTAAAAAATTATTTTTTTCCTAATTAGTAACCAATTTATTTATTAATAAATTGGTTACTTTATTAATAAATAGTTAAGCAAAAGTGCAAATGAAACACTAGACATGTTAAGGTAGTTTATGGTGATGATGCCTTGATAAAGTCTAGTGTATCTGAGTGGCATAAGAGGTTTAAAGAGGAACAGGATGACGCGAGAGATGACAAAAGAACTGGGTTACCACAAACTCAAAGAACATGTGAAAACAGTGCTGCAATTGGCTCAGTTCGGACAGACAATTAAGTGTAGAGTGAAAGGCATTAGAATTAAATCTGACAGAGAAACAGCAAAGAAGATTTGGAAATAGGAAAAATTTCTGCAAAGATGCTGCCATGAATATTTTTGATGGAATTATTACTGATGACACAACTTGATGCTTTCATGTATGAACCTGAAACAAAATTCCAAAGCATGCAGTAGAATTTTGGTATGGACATACAATCTGAGTAATATATGCATCATTTACAATAAATTAAAATGCTGAGAAGTGCCCATACACTTTCACTGATATTATAGTAATCGCTCAATTATCTAACCACAGCAGGAGAGCAATTTGTCAGATAACCGTAAGTTTGAATAACTGATAGTACAATGACATGATGTTACACCAGAAGCCAGTGATTAGTCCAGTTAAAACACTAACCCATTCAGAGATCATTTAATTATTCATTTGAAGGCTGGATAATTTAGAGACTATATTAAAATATAGCATGACCTTGAACAGCATGTGCTGGCTAAAGCTCATGCTAACAGTTTAATGAAATGAAGTCAGCACATAACAACATTAGAGGACAGTCTAATGACTCCAATATTTCATGTCACAGAGAAATCATCAGTGATGGGGGGGTAATAGGAAAAAAATTGTAATGCACATACATACAAAACAAACTGAAAATAATTAGACTTAAAAGCCTAAAACTTATTTTTTGGGTAGGGGGGACACCATCCTTTATTGGCACTAGCAGGAAAGCTTGGCAGTATTTATCTAGTGTATGATTATACAATGGCCACCAGGCTCATGTACGAGGGTGGTCTGAAAAGTTCTCAGCCTCGACCATTGATGGCAACACTGTCGGCAAGATTTTTTTTTTCTAAGTTGGTACATCTGTCATAAGCATCCATGTGAAATCGCAAGTCATTCTGTCTAGTAGTTTGTTTTATACAGTAGTCTGAAGCAAAAGTATCCCTTGAAATGGATAAAACTGAGTATCGTGCGTTTATAAAATTCTTTGTAAAAGAAGGTTTAATGGCAAAAGAAATTCATTCAAAGTTCATAAAAGTTTATGGGTGCTCTTCTTCGTTTTCAACAATTAAGAAATGGGCTGCCGAGTTTAAACATGGCTGTACCAGCCTGACCCTCCCCCTCTGGGTGCGCCACTGATTTAGTACCAATTTTGCACAGGAAAAGTTGTTAACTTGTCATTTTTCGTTCTAAATGTTTGTGAAATCTTAATACACCAGCTACATCATTATGATGATCTTTTAGCATGATAGCATGGATCCTCAGTGATTAGTCTTTTGACTTATCATATGACGAAATAGTAAGTAGACTATGGGAAGTTTTTGGTACTGAGACTACATTATTATGTAATTAAAGTTACTCGCCGATACTTTATAGTTTACTATATTTGGCATGAAACTCTCTGATTCCAATCTTTGAGTTTCTTATTCGGTTTTAAAACAATGTAGGATTTAATATCCCCTTAATTTAAATAATGTAATTAAAGAGTTTAATAAAAATTAGCAAATAAAACCAGACAAGTTTCATAAGTCGTATGACTTACATCATCAGCAGTACTGGTACTTAAAAGTCAGGTTTTAATTGATTTTTATTTTATTTTATTTTATTAAACTCTTTAATTACATAATAATGTAGTCTTGATACCAAAAACTTCCCACAGAAATTTACATTTGCACACAGTAAGTGGACATCTAACTACTACTACCTGGATAAGTACATAGGTGTATAATGTTCCTAAACCAATAATTCACCATTCCCAGGTGACAGCAAAGGTGCCCCATTCATATGCTATCATCGATGAGTATTTTTTTCAACAACAGTTTCATATTAATGAACTTTTTTCCTTTTTGGATATGTCTAGTAAAATTAATGTAAAACGTTATAATTATTATCCCAAGATCCCATGGAGTCAAAGACTCATCTCGGAGGTCCCATTTGTCATACCTCTTGCAAGGCTGTCATACCTCTTAAGACATGGGCACATTGGGCAGTTGCCCAGGGGCCCCATGCTGACATATTGTTCATGAGAGATCTCTTGGCAGAGTTTATAAATTACTCGACCTCTCGCTGGAACACTGAGCTAAAAAAGAGAACTGGATATTCTGCACAATACGTCAATAACAAAATACTTTTCATATTATACTATAAATAAAATTTTAAAAAAAATGTTTTTCCAGGTTGGCCAATTATAAATCAATTCTCTGCAAAGAAATTTTGCAAAAGTTTGTTGATTAATTCTAGCTTTACAGCATGCTTTTTATGTTTAAACACTGATTTTGTTAAAAGTACCAATAAATCTATAGGCTTAATTTTAATAACCGTTTACATTTTTATTCCCGTGGGTGGGTATAGGGTCCCAGGTGCCTCCTACAATATCGTTAAGACGGAGACCTCTTGCTCTCCCATGATCTCAAACCATTTTATGAAAGAAAAAAAAAATCTTCAACACTGATACCATAACAACCCCTTTACCAACTTGTACGTCTCTATCATATCACCCCTCTTCTTTCTATCCACTAGACTGTAAATTGCATCCCCTTCTTTGAAGACGGTTCTAACAGGTGCTAAATAGATCGATGTTTCTGGTGAATTAAGACTTTATGCAAAGATGTTAACGTCAGCGAAATCAGTACGTTACATTTTCACCTAAAATCACTGGCATATTAACATTTGCTCAGTATGAAGTAACCAGGTTCCTTTCAACGTAATTTTGAAATGTTACAGAACTACTCAAGTTTCTTGGCGCTCTACTATTTTTGTAGAGATATCAGACTGAAAAGCGGGTAAACATGACGATCAGAACCATCCCTTGGAATTTCCAAATTTTGTTTTTTACTGATTTCAAAATATGAATTATCAGTACTATCCCAAGAGACCTCACCTACAGGTTATTGACTTCTCTTGCCAGAAACGTATTGACTACAGGGTATTGTCTTCTCTTGCCCTCTAGCGGACAACACAATTGTTGTAACGTGTTTTTTAATAACAATACTAATACAGGAAGCAGTATCCAACTGTACTTCCAAGAGTAAAAAGACTGAAACAGGGGAAGGTCAAACTGATGAAATTATATGTGATGGATATAATTTCATCAGTTTCATCAATTATATGTGATGGAAACAATTATATGATGGATAAAATAGATGATAATATAAGTGGTAATATAGAGATTAATAGTTAAAGAATAGACTTAAGAATAAAGAACAGAAGTGGAAATAAAATAAAAGGAAGTGTGCAATCTGAAGTGTCTGAAAGTGTTAAGAATGAGGACAGTGAATAATATATTTAAGGCACGATATGATGAACTTTGTGTTCAACAGTAGGACATCCCGCGATGAGTCACTTGACTCTGTGGAGGTTTAATAATAATAATAATCTAACGCCTTTTATTCCCGTATAGGGAGTAGGTGAGGCCGTTTTAGCGAGATATAACTTTTGAAGACTAAGTTGTCAGTTCAATCTCCGCTGGTAGACAATCAGAAATAGCTGGCCCAAAGATACCACTAATTTAAACAACCCACCTGTGTAGCTCAGTGAATGTGGCGTTTGCACACCACGACGTTTGACCGCACGAAGGAAGACTTTGTTTCGAATCTAGTCGTCGACTAGAGGAAATTTTTCTAAGCCTTTTTTCGACCGGTTCCCGGGTTAGTCGATCTCTGGCACCGGAAAGCGGGTTTTGTCTCCCAGAAACTCGGGTTTTTCGTCCCGTAAACTCAAGAAAATCGACCGTAGAACCCACATTATTTCAGACATTAAATATATATTGTGTTAGGGTTAAGGACCACAAGATGGTGGAACTTATTGAGACGTCTCTCTTCACTGCGTGCCGCTTAATTAGTGATAGCCTTGGGCAGGCTATCTCTGATTGGCTGCCAGTGGAGATTGAACTGCCCACTCAGTCTCCAAAAGTTAGATAAGGCTAAACTGCCTCGCCTACTCCCTATATGGTAAAAAGGCATTAGCTGATTTTTTTGAAACAACCCACAGTGAAGAGACGGCTCAACATGCCCACATCTCGTGATCCCAAGCCTTAACACAATATTTTTAATGTCTGAAATAGTGTGGATTCTACGGTCGATTTTCTTGAGTTAATGGAACGAAATTCCCGACTATCCTGTAGAAAAAACCCACTTGCCCATGCCAAAGATCGACAACCTCTGGAACTGGTTGAAAAAAGACTTAGAAAAAGTTCCTCTAGTCAGCGACCAGACTAGAACTTAAACCCATCTTTGGCTATTTATGGCAGAGGGGTGCAAACACCATAATGTACGGATACTACAGTGAATCATCTTCACCATATGCGCTATACATTAATTAACTAAGTTATTAATTAATTTCTAACTTTTGCAGAAACGTATTGCAATTTAATTTGTGCGAAATTTATAACGCATTTTTGTAAAGTATAATTTATTAGTATGCTGGCAATAAATTTATGTCCACATTTGGCTGTAGCCATGAAAATGTTTTCATATACAGGCAAAAATATAGTTCGTCCTTAGCGTTTTGACACCTGTGTGTGTGTGTGTGTGTGTGTGTGTGTGTGTGTGTGTGTGTGTGTGTGTGTGTGTGTGTGTGTGTGTGTGTGTGTGTGTGTGTGTGTGTGTGTGTGTGAATATATATTGTGGCACTACCATGAGTTACCTCAGACTTTCATTACGTGCAGGCGCAAACCTGACTTATTTGTCTGTTTGATTAAAAACCAAGTTTATATAAAATTACTTGGAATCTTGAATACATAATATATCCAAGTTAAAAAATTTTATATATATATATATGTATTGTGTTTCAAATTGAGTCCGAGCGTTAGTTCTGGGTGAAGCACTTACCGTGTGAATGCTATCACGAGTACGCCAAAACTGGATTACAGCGTTGTGTGAATCGAGAGGCTGTAACTGATTTTGCTGTTTAGATGGGTAGGGTCGAGAGCTATTTCTTTGGATTCCAAGATACGTCTAATTCATCGGCGCATTTATAGATGATTGAAATTAAGTTCCAGTCTATTTGATGTTGTTGTCCTTCAACATTGATATTGGCAGAGAATAAAACGGCTGGATAGGGCACTAGCACGGACTCTGTTATAAGAAATATCACGTTGGTGTCCTACGCAGAGAGAGATGGACTTTTCTGTCTGGCCATAATATGGTTTCCCGCAAATGCAAATGATTTTGTGTACTCCTGGGAATTGAAGAAGGTTGTGTTTTACTTTAGGTTGACTGAGGCAACATCGGAGTTTGGAAAGGTGAAAAATATGTTTTAACATTAAATTTTTTCAGGATTTTCGCCAGTTTATGAGAAACAGAATTTATATACAGTAAGGAGATGTACAGTGGGATTTGAGTTATCTTTATTACTTGATTACGTACACTAAGACGATTATAGATACTTTTAGGAGCGTAACCGTTATTTAAGAAAGTCTTTTGAGGTAACAAGGTTCTTGCTTAAGTTCCTCTTCTTCTGACAACAAGGATCTCGCCCGATGAGCTAGTGTGGAAATAATTCCTAATTCTTGAGGGTGGTAGTGGTGAGACGAAGCATGTAGGTATCTGTCGGTGTGTGTTGACTTTCTAAAGATAGAAGTGTTGAGACCATCCGTTGTTCTGGTTCCTTTATTTTATGAAAATTCTAGTTCTTAAAGTAGTAACTATTTTGTTGGTACAACAGCTGGAAAATTTATGTATAAAGCACTTGACTTCGTGGCCAATTCATACAACCTTTATTTCTTTTTCCCCTTCAGCATGAATTGACTATTCTATTCTTGGCACAAAGTCAAGGTCGGTTCTACGAAGCGTGGGCGAACAATATGTATATATATATATATATATATATCAGTTGCGTCCCGTAACCATTTCGGTTTGGTGTGCTGTCGTAGCTTATGCAACCTACACTACAAAATTCACGTCAATTTGAAAGTATGGTTGCATTTTTAAGATGTATGAAAGTTTTAGGAGTGTATAACACATCAGTGCTCATCTTAATTAGTCTGATGCAATTAATTGTAGGATAACTTTGAATACTTTAATTTATCAATTAATTGTAACAAAAACCGCGCAGAGTGGGGGGGACAATGTGTTTGTTTTAAGATACTGTGCAATAGTAGTCTGAGTTCTCGGTCCAACAATGAAAAAACGAATTTACAATTTCAAAATTATTTTTAGTTTTCAATATAATCTCCCTTACGACTAATTCATTTATTACAGCGATGCTTCAGCGCCATTATCCCGTACTTCTAGTGGTTCTCAGTAAGATCTGCAAAATATCCCTCTATAGTTGCAATCACCTCTTGTTCGAAGAAAAATGCTGACTAGCGAAGAAGAGTTTTAATGTTGGGAAGAGATAGAAGTCAGAGGCAACCAAATATGGGGAATAGGGTGGATGTTCCAACAATTTATAGTGCAGATCCCTTAATTTTTCCATTGCCAAAACACCTGTGTGGACAGGTGCATTCTCTTGATGAAAGATGATTTTTTCTTCTGCAAACCGGGGCTTTTCTCACGAATTTTTTCATCTAGTCTGGTAAAAAGATCAGAATAATATTCCCGGATTATTGTTTTACCCTTTTCAAGATAATTAATAAACAAAATGCCTTTTAGCATCCCAAAACATCGATGCCATGACCTTTCCTGCTGACTGATGGAACCGACTTTGTCTTCTTTGGCGCTGAACAATCGGCTTCCGTCCACTGTTTTGACTGCTGTTTGGATTCTGGTGTGTAATGGTGAATCCAAATCTCATCCAGAGTAATAAATCGACGCACAAAATTAGTTTTATTCTTGTTAAAACGCTCCAAGCACTGTTCAAATATTTTCATGCGAGTGGGTTTGCTGTGAGCAAGCGCGTCACCCATCTCGCGCAAAGCTTTTTCATATGCAATTCTTTATACAAAAAGATGTCCTACACGTTCTTTTTAAATACCTATAGTCTCAGCAATTTCACGCACGTTGACTCGCCGGTCATCCAATATCATATCGTGCACTTGATCAATGATTTCTGGTGTTATTGTTGTTACACTTTTTGGACGTCCTTCACGTGTATCATCTTCAAGGCCACGTTTAAATTACTCGGCAGCCCATTTCTTAATTGTCGAAAACGAAGGAGAAAAGTGCCCATAAACTTTTATGAACTTCCAATGAATTTTTTTTTGCGTTAAAGTTTCTTTTACAAAGAATTTTATAACAGCACGATACTCAATTTTATCCATTTCAAGGGATACAGAGAACACTCTTGCTTCAGACAGCTAACTGTATAAAACAAACTTCTTGATAGAATGACTTGCAATTTCACATGGATGCTTATGACAGATGTACCAACTTAGAAAAAGAAATCGTGCGATAGTGTTGCCATCTATGGTCGAGGGCGAGCAGACCACCCTCGTATATTATTAGAAAACAATAATGAAGGAGAATGCTATATTTGAATTACTCAAAGGTGTAAAATTTGGAAGACGAAGACGAGGCTTGTCGGCTTCGACCACAATACTGTTTCCCGTTGTAAATATGAGCAAAAGAGTTATAAATTTATAAAGTTATAAATTTATAACTCTTTATAAATTTTTTAATATATTATTTATAAAAATAATATATTAAAAACTTGCCTACCACGCCACTTCACACACGCAAAACAGATGAACCTCAGAAAACAAAAACACCAGCTCATGACAAATTACAACGTTCACTTGGATTGGTTGACATAAATGTTGATTGTCAAAAAACAAGAAGGCACCAGGTACTGAAGGAACAATAGCCGAACTCATTAAATATGGAGATAATGAATTAACCACTTATATACATATACTGGTAAATTTAATATGGGAAAAGAAGAAATATCAGCAGAATGGAAAGAATCGCTAATCATTCTAGTTTATAAAAAGGGAAACAAATATGAATGTGAAAATTACAGGGGAATATCGCTGCTGTCAGCAGGCTTCAAAATTTTATCTAATGTTATCTTATGCTGAAGAAAATACTGGTGAATATCATGCGAACTTCCGAAGAAATAGATCAACAGTTGACCAAATATTTACACTTAGATAGATATACTTGTTTAAGTCTGGTGGCGATACTTAAACAAGTATATCCTTCCCGACCAAAATCAGAAAGGGATTTCCATAGATGACCTCTCACGTCATCTATGGAAAAGCTTAAATAGGATACACACAGGACATAGTATCTGCGCAGACAGCTTACACAAGTGGGGAAGATTACCTACACCCCCAATGTGACTATGGGGCCATAAACCAAACCATCCGGTACATTGTGGAGAACTGCAGCATATGAGCTGGTGACCTGAGAGCTTTTTGAGGCAGATCCTTTAGCTCTTGAATGGCTAGCTGAACTAGACTTAAAATTTTAGTGACTTTTTTACCTGATACTTGTATATGTACATTACTTATCTCATTTTTATTGTCTGGACAATATGTATTTATATATTTTGATGTCATGTGACTTTTTTATGCCATACACTGAATAAAATATGGATAAATACTAGAAAAAATGGGAATAAAATCAGCAGGTCCATATTTTATTTGTAGACATTAGAAAATCAATGGGAAAACGAACATTTTACTATTGATAACCAGAAATTTAAAAGTGCCACCTCCTTCAAACATCTTGGAACATTGATTATAAAGATAAAAAAATTAGTACAGAAAGCAAAGCTACAATACATGCCTCCAATAGATCTTATCATTCACTACATCATTTATCTTCCAAATTTCTAACAAGCAGAGTTAAAACAGAAATATACAAGACAATCATTTAAATAACTAGACCTGTTTCGTATGGAAAAGAAACCTGGAGCATAACAGACCAAGATGCAAAAGCCTTGCAGAACTTTGAAAATCAAATCCTCAGATAATTCTATAGACCTGTAACAGTTAACACAACAGGTGAATGGAAAAGAAGACAACCAAGAACTATATGAACTCTCTAGATCCCCACTTCTAGTTGAGATTCGAACAAGCAGATTGAGATGGCTTGGACATGTGGAAAGAATGGGTGAGGAGAGAATCGCTAAACAATCATTCAAGATGAAGCCTGATGGAAAATGAACCAGAGGTAGACTGCGGATGCTTGGGAGAATAATATCCAAAAAAACTTACGAGATGGGAATTTCAGAACTGGAATGGAAAAGCTCAAAAGAGAACGGAATGGAAGAAGCTGGTGGATGCAGCTAAGAACCTCGGTGATTCAACTAACTAAAGAAGAAAAGGCCAGATCTTTGCAGTGCACACATATCAATAGATGATAGATGAGTTTCATTATTTAACATGCTATCACCAACTTGCTTAGAAGTGGTCAAAGAATCTGTACACCAAAGCGAAGTCCCAATTTACTACATCACTTATTATGATGTAGCTATTTCATCAGCAACTAATATGAGTTTGAGAATTATGTTTGATATCACAGAGACTTGCTGTTAGAGCAATAAAGCAGTTTCTCAGTGTATGGCCCTAGATACTGAACTGTACTAACAGTCTAGAAGAATACAAGATCCAGCAGTCTCAGAGACGGGCACCAGCAGGGAGATTGAGTTTGGGGGTGGTATGCATAGGAACTAGCAGAGAATCCATTAATACGTACTTCCTACTTTCCCATTTCAACTAAATTTAGGCAATAACCATGAGAACTGAGCAAAGACCTTTACTTTTCCTAACAGAATTTAACCTCTCCACTCTCTCTCTTCGGCTCTTTTCATCTCAACAGCGACGTTCATGCATGTTAACTCTGCCAACCCATTTAGAATCTCCCATTCTATCCTCTTTACCTTAACGCCTCCTTGTCTCATTAATTTGTTTTGTCTATAACTTTCTTGATGGCACCAAACAACTTTTTTTGATTTTCTTAAGATCGTGATTTGATTTAATTCAATTTTTCCTAATATGACGACATCTTCCTGAGGGATTGAAGTTAAATCTTGCTAAATCAACTTTCTCTCTCTCTCTTCTTAATATCACTCCTACACACAAGGCCTATAGTAAATTCCTAAATTAAATAAATAAACGTTGAACTGATAGGCAATTGTTTACTCACATTTCTGCTCTACTCAAATTATTCTGTAAGCACTGATTATCAGTAGCATGTAGGGGACTAATAGGATGAAATATATAGTTGAGTGTTGATACAGATCGGGCAGTTCAAGTTGCTGATGATGGTAAAATGCACTGCCAAATTATACTGATGAGTACTAAAGAAGTAATCATTACAGATGATTCAAATTATCTGAATATTAATCAGGTGGCATAGAAAAGCCATAAGAATGAAGGAGAATTTTCTATGACATTGAGACCTCTCTTGATTTGATCATAGCATCAGGAGAAGTCTCAATTAAGGATGTGACTGCATTGCCACCAGTTGGATGTGCAACCTTATTAAGCAATAGATCAATAAGCTGCTGTGGAAGAAATAATGTGAGAAGAAAGATGAGAGTTGTGAAATATATAAATGTAGACTAGAAAAGATGAGTGTTGAACAGAAAACTAAGCTGGAGTATGAAAAGAAATTGGCTGTGCAGTCTACAGGCAACCCAAAATTTTATTGTTAAGCAGCACATAAAAGATTGAATCAACAACAATAATAACAAACATGGGTTCAATGCCCGTAGGTATCTGATGCCATCTTGATATAATTCTTCCACTGCAAGTCTATTTTGTGCAAGATGACTCAGTTTGTGTACAGAGTTCTGCAGCATTTGACAATGTCATCGCCCCATTCTCTATTTGGTCACTGGTTAGCAGTCACTATGTGCAATCAGTGATTGCATTCATGTAACAACATTGATCCAGAACTATTGAAAATCCTCTTGATTAAATATATTTTTTGCTTTATAAATTCTGACTTTTTTTTTTTTAATCTGAAAGGATTGGTTACCACTTTTGTTGATATAGTGATGATTTGCACAATAAATTTAAAAAACAATGTTAAGAAATCTTTCCCAAAGCCACTCACTATACGAATAAAAGGGAAAAACAACCATTTTATAGAACTTCTTGCGACAAATGCAGCATATGAGTACTTAACATTAAATACACTTTCAAACTTTCAAGTCAAGGTCATTACAATATACTAGGTTATGAGTGGGATATTTAAAGTATGGTGTTCTCCCACCAACTGGTGTCATGGCAGCAAAAACATTGATGTTGGTGTAGCAGAAATGTTTAATATTATCTAATATTTTAAGTCATTTTATACAGCATCAGCTATTCTGAAATAGTGATCTTAAAAAAAAAAAAATTTTTTTAAATTTTGCAAAATGTGTATGTAAATCAAAGCATTACCAATTTCGAAGTAAACACAAGTAATGAATTCATAAAGAAATAAGCACATGGTCAACATTAAAATGCCTATTATGCAGACGAGTAATATAACTAAGATGGATGGGATGAATTGAGCCTGAACAAGTATTATATTAGTCGTGCAATAAATAGTTACAACTTCTGCACACTCCTACGCTGCCCACAGAATTGCACAAGGTTAGATCTGATAGTGGTGCTGTGCACAGCCACACAAGTTTATCAGTAGTGAGAGAGTCAACTAGCTGTACAGGTTAACATGCAGTAGGGAGATTATGAGAATCATGTAACTGTAATAGCATTTTGCAAGGTTGAATGCAGCCACCTGTTATTTTCAACAAGCTAAAAACACTGGAGACCAGTAGGATGTTTGTGTTTTGGACTATTAACTGTTTTAACGATACAGAAATTGCTAAATGAAACAAGCACTGATGACAGCAGTGGTAAAAAAACACTGGCCAGACATGTAGTCTGGAATCTGTATCCATACTTGAAATAGAAAAAGTCATCAAAAGCCTGAAATGTGGAAAGGCAGGCAGGAGTAGATATTTGACCAGAAATGCTCAAGTATGGAGGTATAAAAGTCTTAAAGTGGCTGCACTGCATAGTTCAGAAAGCCTGGACAGAGGGACGAATTTCAGATGATAAGAGTAGAGCTCTCACAGTACCCATATATAAAAATGGAAATAAAACTGAATGTGAGAATTATAGAGGTATTTCTCTACTGAGTGTTCCTGGTAAGATATATGCAAGTATACTTGAGAAAAGGTTCAGAAGGATTGTAGAAGAGAAGCTTGGTGAAGAACAAGCTGGATTCAGGTCAAACAGAGGCTATCAGGATCAGATTTTCACTTTACAACAGATAGTTGAGAAATCATGGGAATATATCAAAGATCTGTATTTAAGTTTTGTCGATCTGGAAAAGGCATATGACAAGGTGCCAAGAGAGAAGCTATTCGAAATGCTACAGTTATATGGTGTTAATGGGACATTATGTGAAGAAATACTCAATCTTTATTTGAGTTGTAAGTTAGCAGTTAGAATTGAAGGAAGTATAGGAAGGTTTTAATGTTAAATCTGGTGTCAGACAAGGACGTACATTATCCCCTCTATCATTCCTTATCTATATGGATCACATTATGAAGGAAAGTGGTATTAAACCTGATATCAAAATTGGAGATGATAATCTCAGCATAAAGCAAATTTATGCGGATGATGTTATACTTCTAAATAAATCCGCTACAAGTCTGCAAGATTCCCTGACTAAGCTGAATAACTGTTGTAATAGATATGGTATGAGGGTCAGCAATAAATAGACAAAGACAATGAAAACAGGCAGAAACATTGAAAATATCAACTGCATTGTGAATAGGGAACCTATAGAACAAGTAAAATTTTGGCTATTTAGGCATGATTTTATTATTATTATTATTATTTGTCACCTCCAGGGAGTCCAAAAGACTCATCGAGGGAAGGCATCCACTATACAACTCTGTCTCCACCACTCACAATCCACTAATTGACTGCAACTACACCAATGACATCTATTGCCGAACACCACCACTAGTATTTCCACAGACTATCATAAACATCCATGCCCAAGGCAGGATTCGAACTCGCAGCCTTTTGGCTGGGGAGCGGATATGCTAACCACTCGGCCAGCCTGGCTGGCCGAGTGGTTAGCATCACTAAAAAAATTTTTTAGTGAAGATGGTAAATTAAATATGGAAATAGACAACATAAT
Organism: Typopeltis vanoorti; assembly: GCF_054136105.1. NCBI lineage: Eukaryota > Metazoa > Arthropoda > Arachnida > Uropygi > Thelyphonidae > Typopeltis > Typopeltis vanoorti. The sequence goes on along the minus strand of NC_143567.1, from coordinate 38,912,962 downwards.
CAGCAAAGCTTGTATGGTAGGAAGTCAACTGAATAACTTTATATGGAATAAGAGAGAAATTATGCAAAACACTAAATTAGCTGTATACAAGACAGTGTTCAAACCAATTTTAACTTATGGATTTGAGAGCTGGGTCAGAAGTAAAACACTTGCTCAAAGACTAGAGACTGCAAATATGAGACTCCTGAGAAAGATTAGGGGCATGAACAGATCGCATCAATGGCAATATCATATCAAAAATGAGAATATTAGGAAAGAACTTGACATTGTCAGCATCTAGTAATGCATTAGCAGAGATAATCTCAGGTGATATGGTCTCTTAAACAAAATGGGAGAAGAAAGATTAGCAAAACAAGTGTTCTCTGCCAGGTTGGCAGGAAAACGACCCAGAGGAAGACCAAGATATAGGTCAATTGATACAGTAAAAAGTGCCTTAGAAGACAGAAATATAAGATCTGATAATGTTGGAGTCTTGACAAGTAACAGACTTATTTGAAGGAAAATTGTGGATAGGAAGTTAGTAATGATATAAATTTTTCATGTAGTACTATCATATCAGGGTGATGCCTTATCACCTAATCTCTTCACATCTACTCTGGACAGCATCATTCGAAAAATTGACATGAAAGATGGAATAAACATTGATGGTGAAATAATAAATATCCTATTATTCGCCGATGATGTGGTATTGATATCTCACTCACCCAAACTCCTAGAATCAATGCTGAATAACATAAGCCAAAACTGCCAAAAAATTGGATTGGAAATACACCCTGACAAAACAAGATGGATGAAAAACAAATACTGTAAAGATCATACAATCACTCTAGAATCTCACACCATCGAAAACGTTGAAGAATACATCTACCTTGGCCATTCCATAAAAAATGAATAACGATATATCAAATGAAATAGCAAGGAGAAAAAGAGCTGCTTGGATAGCCTTCAATAAAATAAAATCAACAATTACCAACCAAAACATAGATATAGACATAAGAGCCCATCTTTTCAATAGTCACATCTTACCAGCATTAACTTATGGCAGTGAAACATGGAACACAACTTTAAAAGAAGAACAAAGTTTAATAACAAGTCAACGTGCAATAGAAAGAAGAATATGCAATATAAACAAAATAGACCACGTAAGACACACAGAACTCAGGAAGAAGTCTGAACTCACAGATATAATAAAAACAATCTACAACAGCAAAAGAAGATGGGCAGGACATCTCGCCAGAATGAGAGACAACAGATGGACAGTCAGAGTTGCAAACTGGTATCCGAGAGATACCAAAAGGAAACCTGGAAGACAAGCCTTAAGGTGGGAAGACCCAATGATTAAGAAAGTTGGAAGAAAATGGAGAAGAAAATCCCAAGACAGGACAGGAATAGCTGGACTCTTTATGACCTGCAGTCATGGAGAAATCCTGACTGAAACCACAGGTCCATCAAGGTAATCAAGTACTATCATATCCTATATACTCTTTGAGGGTATATATCAGGAATTTGATGATGACGATGAGATTAGGATGCAACAGTTTGTGAGGGCTGTGAAGGCACGCGTCTGCTGTAATCCTGTGAGAACACAGATAGCGATGTCACGAGAGATAAACATTTCGCAGAGAATGATGTCACATGTACTAACTGAAGATCTGGGGATAAGAGCTTGCTGTTGTTCTACTGGACACTTTCTGACACCACGACTTATGTTGCAGAGGGTGATAAATAAAAGCAGTTCTCTGGTAGTATACGAACAACAGACACAGAGATATCCTCTTCACAGATAAGATTTTCATCATCTCATCTGTGAAGATGAGATGTTATCATTGAAGAGTCATTTAACTGCCAAAACAATTGGGTATGCCCCAGATGGTCACATAGCATGTGCCATCACATCCTGGAGTCAGAAGGTCACCATCCCAGTCAGTAATGGTTTGGTGGCAGGTGACATATCGGGGGGGGGGGGGGGGGGGGGAAATCCAAGTTGCATTTCTGTGAGAAAGGGATCAAAACCTCTGCCAAAGTGTATCAAGACACTGTACTGTAACCTGTGTTTTCATGGCACCTTGTTTCATGGTACACAGTAGTCCTTCCAACAGGACTCAGTCTGTGCTCACATAGCAAGGACCACACAATAGTGGTTGGAGGCGAATGTGCCCAACCACATATCACTATCTGATTGGCTGTCTGGAAGTCCTGATCTGAATCCGTTGGACTTCAACCTGTGGTCAGAGCTTGAGAGAGTAACCTGCAAGAAATGACGTCCCAGCACCAGCAGCGCCTGATGGTGGATTTAAAGCAAGCAGTGGCAGCTTTCTGTTTAGGACTGCATGAAGGCAAAAGGGGGGTACATTTCAAACATTAAGTGCTGCTATATGCATCTAAAGTCATCAAAATGAGAAAGAAGCTATATAAATTTTAATGCTTGTGAAGAAATCAGTTTTTTTTAAAAAAACAAAACAAAACAGAGTGAGTCAAAGGAATGTGTATATGTACATACATACATTTTTGTATGTATGACTATTATGCAAAGCAATAAAATTTTATTGGCTTGCACATATATTAAAAAAATATTCACAGAACAGTAATTTTGAGACTTTTTTATTTTTAATATTTTAACAGTTCTATTTACAGAAATACAATAATATATCAAAGCATCAGCGACAATGCTTTACACACTACATCAATAACAATATGGAAGAATTATTTTCATTATGCAACAGAAAAATAACACCATAGAGGAAATTGTAGCGGACCTCATCACACAAAATATACAAAAACAACAGGTGTATATTAACAAAAACAAATATATTCAGTTCATACTGTCTACTTCTTCTTGTAATTGATCTCGCTTCTGTATTAATTCTTCATATCGTTTCTGGAGCATTTTTTCTCTTTCTACTTGTCTATTAACATCTTCAGTTAATGACTGAAATATAAATTCATGAATGTATTAATTGAAACTCTTTCCTCTCTACTTCATCATTATTTTTATAAATACACTCACATCATCTCCTCTAAACTACCAAATACTATTTAGACTACTGTTCCACGATACAAGGTATGTTTACATCAAACTTTTCTGGCCACCCATGGGAGTTATTTCCACCTTGTTCCTTAGAGATATATTTCCATTAATTTTATTATTATTGGTCTTCCACCAGGACTTAAGTCTTACTAGGGTGGAATCACCAAAATTCATATTTATACCTTGACAGCATATGTAACTACTACCACATATTCATAGTAGGTTTTATGTTTGTGAGGGGGTTAAAATGAGAAAAACAAATAACTCAATAGTGACAAAATACGAATAGCAAGTGAATGATGTTCTGAGAAAGCACCACTGTAGACCAAATGATATACACGTACTTCACCACCAACATATAGATTGGTTTGTATTTTCTCATATAATTTAATTACTCTTTTTTCCTCCCTACATACAAATTTATATACAAACATATAAACAAACTAACAATACTAGCAGTCCCGATTACCTTACCTAATCTTAATTTACAGATTGAATAATAATAGATCAAGGAGTAAACCTTGTGGCACACTGCTGGTTACCTTAAATTTTGCAGACTCACATCCCCCATTTACTTGCAGCATATCAATAAAATTCTTGTGGGTTGTCTTTAGCTAGCAGAGTCAGTTTCTTTTAATACTCAGACCTAGCTTTCTATACAATAGTTATGACTCTTCTGGCCTGCTGCTTATAATTTTCATAACTGACATCATCCTCTAATAAATTTAGTTTAATCCTTTATCCAAGTGAGAGTAAACAAAGTTTGCACCTGAAAATATCTTCAGGACCTTTGACATCATCCTCAACCACAGTATTCCTTCCACATTATTTTTTTCTTATGAATCTCTTGCTTAATTAGATTACACATCCATTTCAATCCTACTCTATTTATTCTTGGTACTCTAAGGACACATTTTGATATTTAATCATTTAAGTATTTTTTAAATACTTCTCATGCACAGTCAATATCCTTCCCATCCAAAGACTGATACCATGGCACAGAACCCAGCATACTTCTCAGGTATTCATAATTTCCTGCTTTGTAATTCGTCACATAAATTTTTTTTAAATAGAACATTCATCAATTTAGCCACTTCCCAAGTAAGTACTACATGTACTACTGTCACCAACTGGAGGCAGAATAGGGACATCTTTAACTAAAATCTCCTCTGACACTACAATCAGATCTAACGCTCTTTAATCTCATGTTCTTTTCATCACATTCTGCTTGAGGAATAAATTCAGTTTCATTTTTCTCATGAGATTTCACAGCTACCCAATCAATGTTTGGATAATTAATGAAACTCATTTCTCATCTACCTTGTTTATTTGATACATTTCATCATCACTAGCAACCAATTCACTAGGTCTGTAACATCACCCCACTACGTATTTCATATTGTTAGATTCTACCTCATACCAAATGGCTTCAAACTCACTATTACATGAAAAACTTATTAGTATTGCAGTCATAGGTCTCAACTATAATGGGATTCAACTCGTCTAATCTAATATCATTAACTGAACATCTCCCTTCTTCTCCTATCCTGTCTGTTCTTCCTAAAAATAGTGTAGACTTTACACTTGATACCAGTTAGCATATCTGCCTCTGATTGCCAGGTCTCACTAATGTCTGCAATATGAGGTCCCAATGCATATCTTACCAGAAAAATACAAAATCTTATAAAAATTAATAAAAAAAAAATAGAACAAAAAAATCCTTAGCCTACTCATGGCATTAAGAGTACTACAGGCTTACGTTTCTTGAGGAATATTCAGTAGGGATATTCTTCAATCATTCTTACATTCAGTTTATTTTTTTTTCTTTTCACAGATGGGTACTATGAGAGCTTTGCTCCAATCATCAACTCTGATCAGGCCTTCTGATTATGCAGTGTGGTACTGTAGAAATTTAAGACCTCCATATTTGAGCTCTGGTTGAATATTATCTACTCTAGCTGCCTTTCAACATTTCAGATTTTTGATTTGTTCCCCCCCCTCACCTTACATGTTGATATATGCTCCTGGTTGCATTCCTCGTGAAGGCAACTCAACTGCCTTGCTGTCACTGCTTGCTTCATTTAGTAGTCTTTTAAAGTAAACCACTCCAGGCATTGAATATCTTTAACTTCAGTTTTCTTGTCATCTTTATCTTCTTTGATTCCTTTTACAGTGCTCTTTACTCCAATTCTAAGATTTTTTCAATAGCCTCCAAATGATTTTGCCATCTTCCTAATATTTATTTTCTATGTTTTTACTAAAGCCCCCAACTTTTGTTTACTAGTTTCATGCATCACTTTGCTTTCTTACATTTTTCTCTGTATTCTCTGAGAGCACAGCTGAATTACTTGCTAAGAAATTTTGATATGCTTTCTTCATTTCCTTGACTGCCTCTAACTTCTTGAGTTAGAGGCAGTCAAGAGGCCATCATAAATCCTTGGAAATAACCTCATTGCATGCCTCAAGAAGGAATGGTTTTGACTTTATGGATGGATGGAGTGAGTCTGAGGGAAGAATGGATTTATATACCTATACCAGCCACTGAATTAGAAACCGTTATGAAGATGTATGTAAATGTCACACAGTGTATATGTAGAATACTAGGTCATGTGCATCACACCATGTGTTCTAGGCAACTATTTAAGACTGCTGGTCAGTAATTGTCAATAGTGTTGATCACAATGGGAAAAACAAAGGATTTATTGCAGGTGCCCATGTGGCTGGAGTCACAATTGTGAAAATGGCAGAGCTGACTGGTTTCTCAAAAGGTGAGATATCCCCAGGTGTTTAATCAGTGGAGGAACTGTGATCCTAAGACAGTCTGTCAGGAAAAAGATTGCCATTGTCTGAGCAGGCTTGTACACACAAACAGAACTTCCTGTGTGCAGCACCTGACCACTGAACTTTGCACAGGGAATTGAAGAGGATCGGTATTGGCAGTCACTAAAGAAGGTCCAATACAGTATTAAATAAAAGTTTCTAATTCATTGGTCGGTATGGGTAAGAGGGACAGTCCATACTTGAATATGTTTGATAATGGAAGCCTGAAGAAATTTTTATTATTATTTTTTTTAATTGGTATGAGATCTAATATGAAAAGTTGAGGAAACTAAATCATGATGGAAGGAATGGTGAGAATATACAATAAGAAGCACTAAGTTATGCATATGTGTTAATGATATAAATGAGCATGACCATGGAGATGAATATGATGAAAAGATGATTGTATGCTCATCCAGTTAACAAGCACACAATCCTTATGTACAAGGATGTCTGCACACATGAGGTATTAGATATAAATAGAGATTTGCAAGTTGTGCAACTGGATCATGCAGACTACAGGTGTGGGTATACAAAAAAAAGAGCATGGAGGTAATTTATGTTTAGATACAAATGCCAGGAGTATCAGGAAGAAAGGGGCAGAGTTTGTTGCCTTGGTAAATACTGTACGCATTAGTAAGACCTGACTGAAATGTAAAGGATACAGCATTTTTTAGAAATGATAGAACTAAAGTGATTGGTCTGTGCAACAGTCGCAATTGTGCACAACTGAATGTATCTGCAGGTTATGCAGATACAGTCAAGAGGGTGCAAAGAAAAGTGTTATATTCCACAATCCCAATGATATTGGTACTGTGGAATATAAATTAATTAAGAATAGATTGATAATTTGTAGACACTAGAAACCAAATAAAGAGTGGTGACATGGTAGAGATTGACAAACTTCTGAGAAAGAAGGCATCCTTGGAAGTTGACAATACAGTCAAGAATCAATGAGATTTTTTTTTCTTACAGAGCAAATGCATAATTGAAATGACTTGCTGCCTTTGGAGGTGGTGAGTGTAGGTAGTGTAAATGAATTCAAGGAAAGGTATGTTAGCTGATGTGTAGCCTTCCTCTAGGAGGCCCTTACTCTGTAGTAGTAATAATAATAATAACAATAAAAAATAATCTGAAATTACAGGATTAAGTAATTTAGTGTCTGTGAAATTCTTTAATTTCACAGACACTAAATATGTGTCTAAATATTACTGCATTTATTAATATTACTTCATCAGGATTTAAATATATATATATATATATATATATAACTAACATGGAAGGCATCTCAAGCATTAACCTCCCAAATGGCCAGGACGTCTATAGACATCCAGCTAAATAATCTGGATATGATTCAGTCCACCTTGAAAGAACAGGGATAAGAAGTGCAATTTGACCGTCATGTCCATTAGAAGGTGTGATAAACCCTCACACTGAAGAGAACAGTTAATCAGATTATCTCACGTTCACAAACATAGAACAAGAAATGCACTTTCTTGTTCTATGCTGGGTAACTAGTAACTGGATCTTAGTTATATTGGATAGACTAAAAATATCGAAATTATTTATATTTTTATTTTCTCTTTTTATTGTACAATACAATTTTAATGTCTAGACAAAATAAAGATCCTTGCATAATTTCTTCACTTAAATATCGCCTTACCTTGGAGAACCAATTTCGTTTTTAATTTTTCTGCACTAATTTTTTTCTAATTGCTTACTCGACAAAACATTTTCTTTGTTCTCGAAGAAATTAATTCACGATAATTATTTGAAATATTATTTAAAAAAAAGAAAAGAAAACCGGCTGCTGATGTTCCAGATTATTTTATTTTTGTTCAAAATCATCGAAATCGAATAATACTTCTCAGATTTCCTTTAGGATGTGCTTGATCGACTTTGCTTTATAGAGAATAACATGAAATTCTTTAATCATATCACTAAATTTTTTCTTTATATAGTAATCTACTGTTCTTTGTACTTTCACTTTCTAACTAAACCATAAATTTATGGTTTAAATTTATATGTATATATTTTCTGCATAATTCAGATATTATACTCCAATTTTTAAAGTAAGCGATACATTTGCTTATATTTTATCATTCGAAATATGTGTATCAATATCAAATGTATCAAATGTGAAATTTCATTTCCATATTTTTACAATAGAATTGAACTTTATTTTGCCTTTGATAGTTTAACCTTCCCCGCCTGTTGCATCACTATCACACATCCAAAAACTGTTATGAAACATAAATACAGTTTTTATTTAATTCGTCATTTTTCTCTAGTAATTGTTCCACATAACTTAAATTTTTCGATACAGAATCTATGTGGTGATTATTATAAATCAGGAAATTATATGATATTCGGTAATTTTAAATATTTTAATATTTAAAATCACTGTCATCCTACAAATGCAATATCAGAATAAAGATGGAAAAACCAAACAAGAAATTTCTGCCTGTAAAATATTCAGATATTGCTTGAGGCTCTTTAGTGTGCTGCCTGCTGTGCATGTTCTATTGTTCTGTTTCTCAGTGGGGGTTAGAGCTCATTACTTTTATTACATTTTCACCTTGCCAACACTCAACATCGATGTGATATGGGTTTCAAAGTTAATATATTAATATAATATATTACAAAGTTTTGTAATAAAAATTTCTGCTTCAATGAAGTTTGACAGAATCAACATTATTACCACCTTATTTCTGTTTCTAGTGTGGGAGAAAAATGTCCCTCTTATAATTATATCAGATGTTATAATGGCAAAAATAGTAAGAAAAAATCATTTGAACTTTCTCTTCAAAACACAAAGAAAAACATTGTAAATTCAGCCAATGAAAAAGATAATACTACATATTTTTCTTCTGTTATCTGATTTTTTTACTTGTAGTAAAAAGAAGAAATCACTGCATATAGCATGAAGTATGCAGGAGGGAAAAAATCTGGAAATTGGTTACATTATAACAATTGAGAAATCATGTCAGAAAAAACGTAAGATCTAATATCAGCAGACATAACATTTTCTTCAAGGTTAGATAACTAAAGTAACTAAACCTTTGCTACTATTTTACACTAAAATGAATGGGCATGTTCCCCAAGTGATTTACGTTTGTAATAGTTGTCTTGCGAACGATTTATAAAATAAATTCTCTGAAATATCTGCAGATTGAATAGGTCTATACCTCCCCCTCCAAAAAAAAAAAAAAAAAAGAAGAAGAAGATTATGAAATGCATATGCACCTTTTCTTTTAAAATAATTCAAATCCTCTTTTTCAAGATAATTGTATGAAATAATTTACTTATAATTTTTAGATAATAAAAGTGAAACTGATCATTATAAATTAAGAAATTATTTTGGCATAAATAATGTATCAGAATGTAAAAGAAATGTCAGTATTTCTGTTAAGATATCTGTAATCAACAATTGAAAAGGAAACAAGACATTCTTGATGTATTCTGCACTACAGCTTGAGGCACTTTAGTGTTCTCTTTTCTTTCTCAATAGCACTGAGAGTAACAAGCCTTTAACTTTTCCTCCACCTATGAAGATTTTAAGTATTTCTAAGATGTAGATTATTTCAGAAATAGCAACCAGCAGCAGAAGTAGTAATATTTAGATTTTTTTAAAGACAAACAAACAAAAATAATACTACTGAACTTTCTTTTGTGTGGTATGCATATAAACAATTTCGCATGGTGAAAATACAGCATATTATTTCTAAAATTTCAAATAATTTCAGCAGACAGTAGAACAGCTGATTTTAGATTGCAAATAAATAGTACAGAATTAGAAGCTTCATGGTATCTGATTGCCATATTTCTTTTTTTCAAAATGGTAAAATGAAGTAATAGATTTTGAATACTGTCTAGAAAAGCTTACAATCCTGTAAAAATTTAGAGTAGTTATGCAATTGAGTTCCAGGAGAGGGAGATAAGCATTAGAAAATCTTCAAAATGAGCAAAATTTTTGAATCATTCCATATATGATATTTTTCATATTATATTTTCAACATATCTACAAGGATATGCACTGGATATTATCGTAATGTGCATAATACAAATAAATAAATAAATAAAAGACGAAGGCGGAGAATCACTGCTAAAATACCATTGGATATAAATTTTTGATACCAAAAAGACTCATAATCGGAAACCGAGTAATGCAATTTAACATTTGTTGTTCATAAAGACAAAATAATAATAAAATAAAAATCGTTTCTAAAACTGTAATGTGATGATCCATATAATAGTGTTCGGCTAAGAATGAAAGCAAAATATTGAAATAAATAATATTTATTTCAATAAATATTATTTAAAAATATAAATATTTGACATAATATTTTCAAAGCAAATATTTGAAAATTCTGAAATTCGAAAAAAATAGTTTCTATATTATAAGTAAGGTGAAAGAACAATCAGTGCAACTCTTCAAGTGCACTGATTTGTAGAATAAAATACACCAACTTTACTATTACTAAATAGATTCATTGCAAAGGCCGGTTGGTGGTCATTTCAGGATTGATTATTTTCACACATGTGAAATTCGTTTCAATTTTTGGGAATAGACACAATAAATCATTTCCGAGGCAAAAAGGTCAAATATCTTAGGACAGTAGAGGAAATTTCAAGCAACACAATAGACGTAAAGACAGGGGGACACAAAGGTCACTCACTAACAGTTAATCCAGTAATGGCTCTAGAATAGCCATAACAAGGTTAATGGCATGATAAAAGGTAGAATGTGGATGAAGTTTTGATCCATGAAAAAAGCTAGGGAGAGTTGACTATTTCATCCACCTCAGCCGGTTGGAGGGCTCAAAAAGTGCACACTCAGTATACCATCATGTCTCATCCAATTGTCTGGATATTTAGATATGCTTTAGTGTAGCTCAAGTCTCTGAGATCCTTTTGTTAAGACCTTCCACACATCATGAAACTTCATCCTCCTATAGTACCGATTAAGAGTACTTTAAATAGAATGACTTCTGTTTAACTCTTTTGTTACTTCTGAATAAATAACATTCTGCTCTGAACAGAAAGCAAATGTTAATGGGTATTTAGATGACTGCAGTAGTGACAGGAATTTCATAATGGTTTTAAATGCGACTTCCAGAATCATTTCGCAAAAATAATTGAATGTCATAAGAGACATGTTGGTAATATGGAATTACAGCTGTTCCTCAATATGTAGTAGGAGATGAATTTCAATGCTTATGAGACCACTGCACTACTTACTGAAGGCCTAAAGTAGTTTGAAAAAGTTCCATGTTTTGTCTCTAGAGCAGCGTTTCCAGACTATGCAAAAAATAAATAAAAAATACAAAACATTATAAAAAAATTAATAAAAAAAAAATAGAACAAAAAATCCTCAGCCCACTCATGGTACTAAAGTACTATAGGCTAACAACCTTTCTGTGAGAACATAAAAAAAAATGTGGAAGGTTCTAGATTATGATAGTTCTCGAAGAGCATAACAACCAAATTCCTAATAGGTGACTTTGAGTGGTGTACAGGATATTCTGATGCCAACAATTTTCACCCAAATTACTCTGCAACTGTCAGAACTCTAATATTGTGTTTTAATAACATTTCCTTTTCAATTCTATTTAAGTAAAATAGAATATCATCTGCGATTAGCTCAACTCATATATTCCTGACAGTTGAGGACTGCACACTGCACTCTTCATCATGAACATTGTCACACTCTTCTTTAAACAACTGACACCATTGCCTAATCCTACGGTCACTCATTACATTAGGACTATAAACCTTACACAGTCATTGGTGAATTTCTGCAGGACGATTGTTTTTTGCCAACAAAAACAGTATCACACCACAAACTATGCAATTGGTAGGATTTTTTTTTTTTATCATAGCACTCATTATAAATTATTTGTAGAAGACAACCAATGATAGGGTGCTTAAGAGTCAAAGCTGTATAACTGAGAGGAGACTTCCACATAGCCTTTAAAGGAATGCGGAGAACCGACCAGGGCTTCTGACCTAATGTCCAATCCTCACCTTTTCGTGGTGCACCCTGTTGGGTATCTACCTGGATACTGAACGAACTAGGATGGGCTGGCAATTTGGGATTTAGCCGACCAAATTGTATTCTTATTGGCTTAAACCAATATACAAATGATGGTACAACATGACAAAATTTCATGCCGGCTGGGGGGATCGCCCGGTTAAACAAGGCCCCTGTTGTTTTCACCAGGGAACCAAGGTGAACAGCGAAAAGTCAGCTACTGGAATAAATCTGAAAGCACACCCAACTCAACATCACCAGACTTCAAGATCGGTACAATCAACATAAGAAGCCTGAATGGCAAAGAAATGGAGCTAGCTGAGGAATTAAATAAGTACCAGATCGACATAATAGGGGTGACTGAAACAAAAAAGACCAAAACTGGTGAGATCTTTCTGACCAATAAATATAAAATGATATATTCAGGCAATGACAATCAAGGCAAAGAAGGAGTAGCCATAGTATTCAACACTAAATACGAGGCTAATCTTCTTGAATGGCAGGCAGTGTCAAGTAGTGATGTGGACAAATATAAGAATGGGGAACTGGACAATGACTTATTTGTGCCTATGGTCCCACAGAAGGTTCTACTAAGGTAGAAGTGGAGGAATTTTTTGATGCTTTAGAAAAAGCAACTGACACAATGAAAAAGGAAAAATTGGTCCTTGTTGGGGATCTAAATAGCAAAGTATGAAGTTATTGTCAGACATACAAAAATGTTTTGGGAAAATTTGGAGAAAATAGCAAAGCTAATAATAATGGCAAATACCTGTTGGATTTCTGCTCAGGACATGGACTGATTATTACTAACACCATGTTCCAACATAAAAATGTGCACAAATTCACATGGAGAGAAGAGGCAAGGAATAAGAAAAGTCTCATTGACTATGTAATTGTTGATAGTGATGTTTGCTCCCTGGTGCAGGACACCAGAATGTACAGAAGATTTGAAATTGGAAGCGATCACTATTTAGTCTTGAGCAGGATAAAATTGAATTTCATATTGAAAAGAATGACATGTAAGAAAGTTTTAAAGTGAATAAAAGTTGAGCAGCACTCAGATGTGAACTGTAGAATAAAATACACAAAGATTATTGAAGAAACAATGAAAGAGTTTTAGAACAGGAACCAAGCCTTGGAGATTCAGTGGCAAACCTTAAAGAAAATCCTGATTGATTCAGCCAGAGAGGCATGTGGTGAGGTTGTCTGCAAGGATAGAAAAATAAGAACTCCAGGGTGGACACAAGACATTAAAGAGGCAGTGAAGGAAAAAGAAGAAAGCATATCAAAAGTTCCTGGCAAATAAGTCAGCTTGTGCTCTGAGAGAATACAGAGACAAATGTAAGAAAGCAAAACACTGTAAAACTAACTAAACAAAAGTCATGGGAGGACTTTGGCAAGAACATAGAAAATAAATATCAAGAAGGTGGTAAGATATTCTGGAGGTTGTTGACGAAGCTTAGAAATGGAGGAAAGAGTGCTGTAAAAGGAGTTAGAGATGATAAAGGTGACATGAAAATGGGAGAAAAAGATATCCTTGAAGTATGGAGTAATTACTTTGAAAAATTGCTAAATGAAACAAGCAGTGATAGCACAGTGGTAAAAAAACAGTCAACGGCCATACAGTCAGGAATACATACTTGAAGTAGAAAAAACCAAAAACTTGAAATGTGGAAAGGCAGCAGGAATAGATGATATTCGACCAGAAATGCTGAAGTATGGTGGTATAAAAGTCTTACAGTAGCTGCACTACATAGTTTAGAAGGCCTGGACAGAGGGACGAATTCCTGATGATTGGAGTAGAGCTCTAATAGTACCCATTTATAAAAGGGGAAATAAAAGCGAATGTGAGAATTACAGAGGTATTTCCCTACTGATGGTTCCGGGCAAGATATATCCCAGTATACTTGAGAAATGGTTCAGAAGAATTGTGGAAGAAAAGCTTAGTGAAGAACAAGCTGGATTCAGGTCAAATAGAGGCTGTCAGGATCAGATCTTCACTTCACAACAATTAGTTGAGAAAGCATGGGAATATAACAAAGATCTGTATTTAAGTTTTGTCGATCTGGAAAAGGCATACGACAAGGTGCCAAGAGAGAAGCTATTCAATAAACTACAGTTATATCTTGTTAATGGTGCATTATATCAAGTAATACTTAATCTTTATTTGAGTTGCAAGTCAGCAGTAAGTATTGAAGGAAGTACAGGAAGATGGTTTAATGTTAAATCTGGTGTGAGAGAGATGTACATTATCCCCTTTGTTATTCATTATCTATATGGATCACATTATAAAGGAAAGTGGTATTAAACATGATATCAGAATTGGAGATGTTAATGTCAGCTCTTTGCTTTATGCAGACGATGGTATACTTCTAAATAAATATGCTACAAGTTTGCAAGATTCCTTGACTAAATTGAATAATTGTTGTAATAGATATGGTATGAAGGTTGGCAATAAAAAGACAAAGACAATGAAAATAGGTAGAATCGTTGAAAATATCAACTGTGTTTTGAATGGGGAACCTGTGGAACAATTGAACATCTCAGCTACTTAGGCACGATTTTTACTGAAGATGGTAAATTAAATATGGAAATAGACAACAGAATCAATAAAGCTGGTATTGTAGGAAGTCAATTGAATAAATTCATATGGAATAAGAGAGAAATTAGTGGGAACACTAAATTAGCTGTATACAAGACAGTGTTCAAACCAGTTTTAACTTATGGATCTGAGAGCTGGGTCAGAAGTAAAACACTTGACCAAAGACTAGAGACCGCAGATATTAGAGTCCTGAGAAAGATTAGAGGCGTGAATAGATGGCATCAATGGCAATATCATATTAAAAACGAGGATATTAGGAAAGAACTTGACATTGTCAGCATCCAGGAATACGTTAGCAGAGCTAATCTCAGGTGGTATGGTCATATGAACAGAATGGGCGAGGAAAGATTAGCAAAACAAGTGTTCTTTGCCAGGTTGGCAGGAAAACGACCCAGAGGAAGACCAAGATATAGGTGGATTGATACGGCACAAAGTGCCTTAGACAATAGAAATATAAGATCTGATAATGATGTTGGAGTCTTGACAAGTAACAGACTGATTTGGAGGAAAATTGTAGATAGGAAGTTAGTAATGAGGTAAATTTTTGATGAAGTAATATCATATCCTGTACACCACTTGAGAGTACATGTCAGGAATTTGATGATGATGATAATGACAACCAATGATAACAGATTGAAAGCAAAATGGTCAACAGCTAGCTAATGAGTCACTGTATGCTACCACACATGCATGATCCCTCTCTGATATCTTATTTGGCAGTAAATTCTGAAGGGATCTTACTTTCTGGATGCACCTCATATTCTCATAACTGTCATATCTGTTGTCTCCAGTCTTTAATCAAGTGCTTCATTTCTATCCTAACTCCGAGACCCATAAGTTAAAATTGGTTTGAATACCATCTTATATAATGCTAGTTTAGTGTTTTGGCTAATTTCTGTCATTCCATAAAAATTTATTGAACTGACTTCACACTATACCAGATTAACAGTATGTCAAAAATCCCAGGTGTTCTTGATCCTGTAAGGACTGTAGTGGAAGAATGTATCCTCTAATAAATGAAAAAAGCAGTGACAACATGGTGGTAAAAAACACTCAACAGGAATGCCATATGGAATATATATCTGTACATGAAGTAGGAATATATATCTGTGCAATCTACAAAAAAGACAATAAAGCTGAATGTGAGAATTACAGAAGAATTTCTCTACTGAGTGTTCCTGGTAAGATTTATGCAAGTATTCTTGAGAAACGGCTAAGAAAAATTGTGGAAGAGAAGCTTGGAGAAGAACAAGCTGGGTTCAGGCCAAACAGATTGTCAGAATCAGATTTTAACTTTAAAGACAAATAGTTGAGAAATCATGGAAATATAACAAGGATCTGTATTTAAGTTTTGTAGATCTGGAAAAGACATATGACAAGGTACCGAGAGGAATGCTGTTCAAAATACTCCAGTTATATGGTGTAAATATATTAAGCAATGCATGGTCTCTATTTGAGATGTAAATCAACAGTTAGAATTGAAGGAGGTATAGGAAGATGGTTTGATGTTAAGTCAGGTGTGCAACAAGGGAGTCCACATTATCTCCACTGTCATTATCTATATGGATCATATTATGAAGGAAAGTGATATTAAACCTGATATCAAAATTGGAGATGTTAATCTCAGCTCTTTGCTTTATGCAGATGATGTTCTACTTTTAAATAAATCCAGGATTCCATGACCAAATTGAGTAACTGCTGTAGAAATTTGGCATAACAGCAATAAAAATAGACAGAAAATTGAAAACATCAACTGTATCCTGAAGATAAAGTTTCAAACATACACATTTCCCCATCAGACATATTAGTT
Organism: Typopeltis vanoorti; assembly: GCF_054136105.1. Taxonomy (NCBI): domain Eukaryota; kingdom Metazoa; phylum Arthropoda; class Arachnida; order Uropygi; family Thelyphonidae; genus Typopeltis; species Typopeltis vanoorti. The sequence goes on along the minus strand of NC_143567.1, from coordinate 38,896,668 downwards.
AGCTTAGACATAATTTCTTATTTATCAATATTAGTGGTATTAAATCTGATATCAAAATTGGTAATTTGAATCTTAGCTCTTTACTTTATGCAGATGATGCGATACTTCTGAATAAATCCAGTACAAGTCTGCAAGATTCTCTGGTTAAATGGAATAACTGTTGTAATAAATCTGGTATGAAATAACCAATAAAAAGACAAAGACAATGAAAATAGTCAGAAACACTGAAAATATCAACTGTATCCTGAATGGTGAACCTATAGAGCAAGTAAAACATTTCAGCTATTTAGGTACAATTTTTAGTGAAGATGGTAAATTAAAATATGGAAAGAGACAACAGAATTAGTCAAGTTGGTACAGTAGGAAGTCAGCTGAACAAATTTATATGGAATAAGAAAGAAATTAGTCAAAACACTAAATCAGCTGTATACAAGAAAATGTTGAAACCAATTTTAATTTTTGGATTTGAGAGTAGGGGAAGAAATAAAACATTTGATCAAAGACTGGAGACCACAGACATAAGTTCTAAGAAACATTCGCGACTGAACAGATGGCATCAAATTCTGAAGGGATCATATTGAAGGGATAATGGCAGTATCATATTATAAACGAGGATATCAGGAAATAACACGATGTTGTTGGCATTCAGGAATGTGGTAGCAGAGTTAATCTCAGGTGGTACGGCCATTTAAACAGAATGGGAGAGGAAAGATTAGCTAAAGAAAGGTTTTTTGCCAGAATGGCAGGAAAAAGATCCAGAGAAAGACCAAAATGTAGGTGGATTGATACAGTAAAGATTGCCTTAGAAGACAGAAATATAAGAACTGATAATATTGATATGTTGATAACAGGCTAACATAGAGGAAAATTACTAATGGGAAGTTTGTAATGATGTAACTTTTCGTGTAGTACTAACATAAGATCCTGTTTATCCTCTGATGGTGATTTTAGATTGGCATCAAGTAAAGCAGACTTTTCAAAATGGATGAATGATGGGGCTCTATGGTGGAGATGCTTGCTAATTGATATGTATGACATAATTGTGCAGACATTCCAATATAATGGTTTAGGAAGCTAATATTCTGCTGTAGTATGTTAAGTAATTATGTATTCTTGATTGTTTGTGGTAGTTTATTTGAAATCACATGAGGTAACTCAAGTTTTATACTCCCTTTGCAAAACCATGCTGTTGGACATTTATTGTGCAATAGATGTTCTCATATTGTAGATAATGTAATGAAAAATGATAATGAATTCATAATATATTTTAAACTATGAGGAGGCAAAAAAGAAAAAAAAAAGCATACCTCAACTCGTTTTCTAATTGCCAAATCTTCATGTTCCTGAAGCGCTTTGAATGTTTTCAACTCAAGATGAGTTTGTTCCACTTGTTCAGCTGAATCCTGCAATTGCTTGATTAATGCTTGGGCTCGTGACTGGTAATAAAAAACAGTAAATGAGGAAAAAAATGTCAGTAGTTTTGAAATTTCTGCAAAACAGCTATTCTGCACAGCTAATGAATTGTGAGAAATAATTTCCATATGTACTTTGAAATGAGAAATTTGAAATTCTATATGTTTAAGTTAATTGAAATATGTATAATGTCTTTTCTTTCATACAAAAAAAAGTGTAAGTTTTGTTAAACAAGATTTACTTAATGTTAAAATATTTGACCCCTTCATCATTACAATGGGACAGCACCAGTGATGTCATATGATACAGTGGCAACTGATAAAACAATCTAAAAGCATTTAGGTTACATTTATAGAATCAATATAAAAAAAAAATTATAGATTTTGGTAAAACACAAAAAATCTATAATAATTATTTCTGAATTTTTAACTTTCTTGCATATTCCATCACTGGGTATGAAATAAGCCAATTACTGCTCTGTATACTACATATCTTTTATGTTATTATGTTGTGATTAGTTGGTAAGCCAGAGTGCTCTAAAGATAAAATGATGAGTGCATATTTTCTAACTGGTATATTCCATTACAACAAAATTAATGATGATAAACAAAACAGGGATTTGTAGTGACTGGCATTTTCCAATAGGCATGATAAGTAACGTAAAAATACAAAAAAATGATTTAACATGAAACGTCATAGAACTAACATTTGATATTTCACTTGGTGGCACTTTGGAATATCTTCATCTGTTCATTGGACATCCACAGATGCCATATGGTCACTCTCAGTGATGTACCACACAAGTCCTTGCCATGTGGTCCTGTTGTATGCCTTTCTGGAGGCTTCAACTCTGAAGATCAGTCACTACACACACACACACACACACACACACACACACACACACACACACACACACACACACACACACACACACCATCCATCTCATTGACGGTCTACTCCTTCCTCTTTTTCCAGGAATGTTATCTTCTATTACTGTTCTGAGAAGTCCTTCTTCCATCCTTACGTGTCCAAAGTATATTAACTTTCTTCTGTCAATATCCTTAAGAAGCCTTAAAGTTCTACTGATATTTTCTAACACCCATTTGTTTGTATGCCTTTCAGTATGATATCCTCAACAGTCTTCTGTAGCACCACATCTCAAAAGCAGCTATCCTTTTCTTCTTTAGTCTCCAAGTCTCACATCCATAAGCTGCTGTTGGAAAAACAACTGCATCCAAAATCCTCAACTTTGTTTCAGTGGAGATAAATCCATCCTTCCAGATTTTATACAAGTCTCTGACTGTTGTTTTAGCCATTTCTAATCTTCTTCTGATGTCTTCGGAACAGCAATTCTTCACATGGATCCCAGGTACTCAAATTTGCTGACTTACTCGATTCTTTCTCCATTATGGTACACTTATTTCTCAGCACTTGGGGCCTCAGTGGCTTCCCTGAGGCCCTAAGTGCTGAGAAATGTATTTGTATTTCCTTTGAGAACCATTATCTTTATCTTGCTAGGATTGAGCTGAAGTCCTCTGTTCTTACTGATCTCTTTAACTTTGTCAAAAATTTGTCCTAGTTCTTCTTTGTCATTACAGAGGAGTAGGGTATCAGATTACTGATCAATCTACCACCTATCCTAATTCCTGTCTTGAGCTCATCCAATGCTTCACACATGATGTTCTCAGCATAGATACCAAACAAGTGAGGAGAAAGTAAACACCCTTGCCTAACTCCCTTCCCAACCTGAAACCAATCAGTTAATCCAACACCTGTTCTCACTGTGGCTTCTTGCTCCCTGTACAAGTTAGCTATCAACCTGATAGTATGTTGAGGAAAACCCATTCTTTTCATTACTTTCCACAGTTTCACATGCTGAACACAGTGAAAAGCTTTAGAGTAGTCTAAGAAACACATTCATATAGGAAATCTAAATTCTTTATACTTTTCTATGATCTGTCTAAAAGGATCTCATCTCTGGTACCCTTACCTTTCCTAAAACCTGCTTGTATCTTGGGAATCTCTGCCTCAACTTTGGCCTCAATCCTACTGAATGATCTTCAATAAAATCTTGCTTACATAAGATACTAAACTAAGAGTTCTGTAGTTCTTGCAATCCTTCATATCTCCCTTCTTATGTAGAGGTATGAAAACTGACTTCTTCCAGTTTCTAGGATCCTGTCTCCCATGTCCTTGTAATCCATCTATGAAACACTCTTATCCCTACATTCCCTGTGGCCTTAATTAATTCTGCTGGGATTCCATCTGCACCCACCTGAGGCCTTATTGCTATTAAGCTGCTTAACTGCTCTTTGAACTTTATGCCTAAGTGGAGGAGGTAACAAAGCAAAGTTTTCCAGGTGAGAGAGATACTTCAAAATTTCTTTATCCACTCTGTTTTACAGTTCCTCAAAGTACTCTCTCCACCTGTTTTTGATTTCCAGTTCTTCTGTTAGTAGTGCTCCATTCCCGTCTTTGATGACATTCAATTTGGACTTAAACTTGTGATTTAGGTCACAAACTAAATGAAACATTCTTTTATAATTGTGCCTCTTCATCTGGAACTCTATCTCTTCACATTTATTAGCATAAAACTTTTTCATGTCCTGTTTGATGGCTCTGCGTCTCTCTGTTTTTCCAATTGCTTTCTTTTGATTGGTTCCCATGTTGAATCTGATATTCATGGGTCTCTTGGTCTTCTTGTTGGGCCAAGATACTTCTTGGCTGTATCCTGTATTATTACCTTGACTCCTTTCCAAAGCATTTCTGGTGAGTTCTCCTCTCCAAAAAATTATTCAACTGAGTTGATGTTTTTTCTAGGAATTAACACACTAGGAATTACTCTAACATCCAGTCTAGTGAGATGCACCTGATTTGGAAGTTTTCGGAGTCTTAGTCTTACTTTGGCTCTTACTAGCTGATAATCTGTACCACAGTCTGCTCCAGAACAAGTAGGCACATCAGAGATGTCTGTCTTCCATTGCAAGAGCCAGGATGTAATCAAGCTGATGCCTTGCCTTATCAATGTTAGGCAATGATGGACCACGTATAGGTCCATCATAGATGTTTCTTGAAGAAGGTATTGGGAATAACTAATCTGTTAGCATGGGCAAATTGCAACAGTCTTTCACTATTGGTGTTATGCTCACCCAGACCAAACATGCCAAACTCTCATGCCACTTATGCATTAAAGTCCCCTAAGATGTAAAGTACATCTCTCATAAGTAGTCCAAAACAGTCTGTTTTCAGAGAATTCCTCACTTTCTTCATCAGACCTATCCATGTGCGGTGCATAAACTACCATGATTGATGCACTGGTAGGATGAGTCTTAAGTCTAATACAAAGTATTCTGGAATGACTTTTAATGGGATTATATTGATCAAGTGCATATAATAAACAACTATGTTATACCAACTAGTTTCACCAACTAAGGCTGTTGGCATCTTCAGGGTACATAACTGATGTAAGGCACTAAAAAGTAAAAAACTGTTACAAACTATAATCAACCGATTCCAATTATATTAAACAAAGAACAGAGTGCGTACAATACATGCATAGAGCATGCATGATCTCACTTGTTATTTAGGAATGTACTATACTTGGCACTGTAATTCAGTTCTGGCGAGCTGAGAGAGATCTAATAAGGGTCTTCCAGATCAAGGGTAAGATTAGTCCTTGGTTCCTGTTAAGGTTTTGTATGCAGTGGGCAACTGTTGTGGCCTCTTTAAAAATTTGGGAGCAGAAATCCTCTATGTAAGGAATTGTGCTTCTGTCCCACTCTGTGGTATGGTTTGTTCTTGAGAAATGAAAAGCTAACCCCGATTTTTCTTCTCTGTTATTATTGATGTCACCTATGTGTTCTTTTTGCCTAATTTCAAGGCTCCTTGAAGTTTGGCCGATATAATTCAAGCCGCACGAGCAGGGTATGTTATAAACTACAGCATATTTGGAGAAAGGATGACTATCTTTTGGAGATCTTAAGAACTGTCTAATCGTTTCTGTGGGTTTAAAGGCCACTCTTATTTTATGTGGTCTAAGGAGTCTTGCAATCTTATTGGAAACTGTCCCTAAGTATGGAATGACGATGAAATTTCGCAACATTTCGTTGAGAAACTGAACAACATCTCTATCTCCAATACGGATCTACTCGCCAGCCTGGATGTTACATCTCTATTCACTAACATCCCTGTGGAGGAAGTCATCAACATTTTAGGAAGTTTGCTCCCACAAGACATTACTTCTCTGTTCCATCATTGTTTAACATCAAACTTTTTCTTATGGAATAAAACCATATATCAGCAATTGACTGGCCTTGCAATGGGTAGCCCCTCTCTCCATCTTGTGCTGATCTCTTTATGGAGGATTTTGAAAGTAAAATCTTATCTCAAACAGACCCTAAACCCACAGTATGGTGGAGATACGTGTACGATATCTTTATTGTTTGGAACCACACAAAAAGAACCTGTTCAGCTTTCTTAACAAAATCAACTCTCTACACTACAGTATCAAATTCACTCTAGAACTTGAAAAAGATAACCAATTATCATTTCTGGACACTTTAATTAAGAAGCTTCCGAATGGTGGAATCAACCTCTCAGTTTACTGCAAATCTACCAATACAGGACATTATTTACATTTCACTTCCTGCCACCACATTTCTCAGAAACTTAGTATTGTACACATGCTGAAGAACCGTGCCTCTCTCCTTACAACAGATCAACAAGACCTCAGGAAGAGCTATCCCTGATATCTAACAACCTTACCATGAATAGATTTCCTCGAAGACTTGTTCACAAGATACTTTTCTCTGAACCCCGACAAAGACAATGAGATGATATATGCTATACTCCTACCATTGTCATTCCATACTTAGGGACAGTTTCCAATAAGACTGCAAGACTCCTTAGACCACATAAAATAAGAGTGGCCTTTAAACCCACAGAAACGATTAGACAATTCTTAAAATCTCCAAAAGATAGCCATCCTTTCTCTAAATATGCTGGAGTTTATAACATACCCTGCTCGTGCGGCTTGAATTACATCGGCCAAACTTCAAGGAGCATTGAAATTAGGCAAAAAGAACACATAGGTGACGTCAATAATAACAGAGAAGAAAAATTGGGGTTAGCTTTTCATTTCTCAAGAACAAACCATACCATAGAGTGGGACAGAAGCACAATTCCTTACATAGAGGAGGACTTCCGCTCCCGAATTTTTAAAGAGGCCACAACAGTTGCCCACTGCATACAAAACC